>NC_142068.1:8860000-8865000 GCF_059756535.1 Pantherophis guttatus | reverse complement strand
TAGTTAACTGCTGTGCTAAACGTATTTCATAACTAAGCACCTCGTTTTGCCACCGATTTTTTTTTTCCTGGTCTTTCAAAATATATTTTCATTAGACTTTTTAGAAAAAAAGTATATACATGGGAGGCCAAAGGAAGAGATAAAAGAGAATATAAATGAGAAAACGGAGGGGGTGGATTTGAATGTGTTGGTGTCCTAGAGTGCATACTTTTTGGGTCTATTATTAATTGCTTGTGAAATAGCTGCGTATATGATCTCATTTTTTAAAAAAGCTGGAAATTTGGGGGTTTGCAACAGATTCCAAGAACCCTTCATTTTTCACCGAGGAAACGTGGTATTAGAAAATGAAGGCAAGCACAAATCAAATGGATGATTTAAGTTCCTAGCAGCAGGTTACTCTCAGTCTGTATTTTTCAAACTTGGCAATCTTAAAATTACGGACTTTGTCTCCCAAATTTTGTTCCATCTCAATCCATGGATGGGAATCTGCTGGCTATTCTTTTTCAAGAAGACAAGTCTTCCCCCCCGCCCCCACTTTTTTTTTTTAATGTTTCCATTAGCTGTGTAAAATAACTGGAAAATTCACAGTGTAATTTATTGAGAGGAGAAAACTTCTATTTTTAATCCTTTCTCCCCATCATTGATCAAGGGAGGGAGGGAGGAGAAGGAAGGAGAGAGGGAGGGAAGGGAAGGCGGGTGGGAGGGAAGAGGGAAGGAGGGAGGAGAAGGGAAGGGAAAGGAAGGGAAAGGAAGGAAGGAGGGAGGGAGGGGAGGGGAGGGGAAGGGAGGGAGGGAGGCGAAGGGAAGGAGGGAGAGGAAGGGAGGGAGGGAGAGGAAGGGAGGGAAGAGGGAGGGAGGAGACAGGGAGGGAAGGGAAGAGAAGGAGGGAGGGTAGAGGGAGGGAAGGGAAGGGAAGGAGGGAGGGATGAAAGAGGGAGGGAAGGGAAAGGAAAGGAAAGGAAAGAAAGGAAAGGAAAGGAAAGGAAAGGAAGGGGAGGGAGAGGAAGGGGAGGGAGGGAGAAGAGAGAGGGAAAGGGGAGGGAGGGGAGAAAGAAAGGAAAGGAAAAAAGGGAAGGGAAGGGAATCCATAATGCACACGTAGTAATGTCTCAAATCTGGTGCTAATTTTTTCTTCTCTGCCTAGATGGATGGATAAACATCCTATGAGTTGATAGAACGCAGAGGCCTCTCTTCCAGCCCAGCATCCTACAGGGCATTGCTCCATGTTCCCTGTGGAAATCCAGCCTTTCTCCGCTTCCTTCTCATTCTTCTCCCAAATCAGCATCAGTCAAGCAACCCCAACTTCCCACGCACTGTGTTCCGTGCCAAAAAGTGCCCAAGTGCCTATATTTATGTCCGAGTTTGTGTGTATGTGTCTACATACACCTATAGAGACGTAGAGAGACAGAATATGCCACCACCTCCGTTTTCTCACTTTGCTGGCCTTGTTACAGATCTGTGCTTGTTACAGAATTTGGAATCGCTTGGCACAGGGCTGTGTTTGCTGGGGGAAAAGAGGCATTTGCCCTTATATTTCTAAAAAAAAAAAAAAAAAAACAAAGGGAGGGACGGAGGGAGAGAAAGAGAGAAAGGACATTACGCCTCCGCTCCAGATTTGCAAACTTATTCTCTAGCCAAGGGATGGGACTGTCTTCCCTCATTACCTTCTTAGGCAGACAGGATCCCAATTCAACATTAAGGTTGCTAGGTTGCTAGGAGTGACCTGTAAGAATTTCTGCTGTAGGAGTAACATATTTTTAAAAAGCTGCTGGTAGCAAACGTAGAGGAGAAAGGAACGATGGGGGTTGATTCTGAATGCACTGAAGAAAAAAACAGCTAAACCAGCACTGATAATTCTCAGAACTAGGATGGAAGGAAACTAAGCAAGGAGCAAAGAAAGCTAGAATTAAGGAGAAACTTCCTAACAGTGAGGACAATTAATCAGTGGAACAACTTGTCTCCAGAAGTTATGGGTGGTCCATCACTGGAGGTTTTAAAGAGGAGATTGGGCAGCCATTTGTCTGAAATGCTGTACAGTAGTGGCCGAAATTATGGAAATCTTTTGGGAAAAATGTATTTTCCAGAACTAGCTAATAACACCACTTTTTTGGGGGGAGTAGTACCATAAAATTATATATCAATGGAAAGATAATTTAATCAAGATTGTAATGCAATGCAACTTTTATGTGTTCTGTCCCCGTCCCACATGCACACACACCAACAGACGTCCAAGAATTAAAAACCAAACCAGCCGACAAAATCCTTTTCCTTATGATAATGGAACTTGGCAGCAACCTAGTGGCTGCCTGCCAAGAGTTTATTACTCACGAAGGGAAGAGATAACTTCTCTCCGCTTCTGGTACATCAAAGTAAAATGTTCAATAATTACAGAGTAAATTAAATCCAAATATAATCCAGCAAAGCCTATAGGAAAAGTCCGGCAATGCAGAATGGCGTGGAAGCTTTCAGCTTTGTTCATCACAAGGTTTGACTGGCCACCACGCTCCCTTTTATACCTTGTGGGGTGTGGTCCAGTGACTCAGCCTAATCTCTGGCACGTCTTTTTTTCTGTTGTGCGCGCTTATCTCTGCGACGCTGCCGAGGATCCAGCCAAGACTCATTACTCTCATCACTGTCCCCCTGTGGCTGCGTGGACATGCTTGGCCCCGGCCCTATCTCTTGCCCTTCAGCGGACACTGAAGGCATTGCCAAAGAGGAGGGTCCTGGAGAGGGAGGCCTTGCCAACTCCTCTCCTTCACTCTCGGAATCCTCTCCTGCCGATGACACAGGCTCAGGTAACGGAGCCACAACATTATGAAGGATTTGCTATTAGAAGAGCAGTTACAGTAGAAAGAAGAAAAATGAAATGTAGAAAAAAACGAGATATACCAAAATTATCACCATGTCAGTTAATACTTCATTGGGTAACCTTTAGCATGAATTACGGCCTTACAATGTCTTCCCATGGAGTGAACTAAGTCTTTGAGTTTTGCAGTTGTTATAATGTGAAACCAGGATTGAATGATTGCTTATATTAACTGGGTTTTATTGCTGGGTCGCTTCTGACTAACAAGTTTCTTTAGTCGGCTCCATCGATTTTCAATTGGGTTAAGGTCTGGGCAGTGGTGGGATTCAGCCAGTTCGCACCACTTCGAGAGAACCGGTTGTTAACTTTCTGAGCAGTTTGGCAAACTGGTTGTTGGAAGAAATCATCAGGGCAGAGAACCGGTTGTTAAATTACTTGAATCCCACCACTGGGTCTGGGCTATTCCCAGGCCATTCCAGCAGTGGAATATGATTATCTTGAAACTCCAAAAAAAAAAAAAAAGTGGTGTTATTAGCCATCAAATCTCAAAAATACACTTTTCCCAAAAGGTTTCCACAATTTTGGCCACTATTGTAGGGTTTCCTGCCTGAGCAAGTGGTAGGATTAAAAGACCTCTAAGATCCCTTCCAAATCTGTTATTCTGTCCTGTTATTCTTAGGATAGCCTCACACATGGACACCAAAGCTTGGAAGTGACATGTTTCTTTTACATATCCAATGGAAAGTCAACACCCAATGAGAGCATGGAAGATTAGAGGTCAACCAATGGCTCAAGGGATCATGTTTACACTATCTACATCAGGAATGTCCCATCTTGGTGACTTTGTAGACTTCAACTCCCAGAATTCCATAGCCAGCATGAAAAAAAAACAAAAACCCTTCTTAAGTAAGCTTTCAAGAAGAGATTGGACTGTCATTTGTCAGAAATGGCGTAGGGTCTCCTGCTTGGGTGGAGGGGTTGGACTAGATGACCTACAAGGTCCCTTTCCAACTCTGTTAATCTGTAATCTATAATCGTATTTTCCAGAAGAAATTCACTATTTGGAGGCATTCTGGGTTTCAAGAATGTTCAAATCCACTTTAAAAATCAGAGCCATCAAGGACAAAAACCGTAGGATTTGGAGGTTTCTTTCTTTTTTTGTTTGTTTGTTTTTTACAAATTTTTATTGAAAATTATTAAAAATTACAATAAACAAATATAGCAATATGGATAGAATTGCAGAGAGTAATATAATACGTAAAGAGTTTTAAAGCATCTATTTTCGTCTAGAAATAGTACAAACCTCCATTAAACCAAATCATCAAAAAAAGGAAAAGATTATCCAGAAGAAATGGATGTGAGGGCAATCTGGCTGCGACATCTGTCACCCCATTGATCGCCAGGGTTGATTTGGCTGATCTGGCTGGCTAGGCGGGTGTCTCCTTCCTCCCTCAACGCTCCATGTGCGTCCCTCCCGAAGCTGTGCGCTCGGTGGAAGAGGACGACCATCCCAGATAGAAGGAGTGCACCGATCTTCGGTCAAGTGTATACGATAGCTGCCCTCCCCTGTGAGAACCTCCAAACAAGCTCAAATATTTATTTTATTTTATTTTATTTTATTTTATTTTATTTTATTTTATTTTATTTTATTTTATTTTATTTTATTTTATTTTATTTTATTTTATTTTTTTATTTTATTTCTATACCGCCCTTCTCCCAAAAGACTCAGGGCGGTGTACAGCCTGATTAAAAGCACAAAGACAGACAAAATTTAAAAAATAATTAAAATTATTAAATAATTGGCTCAATTATAAAACCCCAAATTTAAAATCCCACATTTAAAACCAATTAAAATCTTTACATTGATAGCCCAGCCTGGCGGAACAACAAGGTTTTGAGGGCACAGCGAAATACACAGAGATTGGAGATCTTATGCATTTCTGGGGGCAGTTCATTCCAAAGGGCAGGGGCTCCCACAGAGAAGGCCCTCCCCCTGGGTGTTGCCAGCCGACATAATTTGGCCAATGGCACCCTGAGGAGACCCTCTCTGTGGGAGCGGACTGGTCGGTGGGAGGCTACTGGTGGCAGAAGACGGTCTCGAAGGTACCCGGGTCCTATGCCATGGAGCGCTTTGAAGGTGGTAACCAACACCTTGAATCGCACCCGGAAGACCACTGGGAGCCAGTGCAGCTCG
>NC_142068.1:8777500-8855000 GCF_059756535.1 Pantherophis guttatus | reverse complement strand
AACCCAGATGGACATTTCTTCCAACACACCTTTACAATGAGCTGAGTTTCCCAGTCATCTGAACCTCTATCAAGAGGGTGTCTTGGGAACAACTGAGTTCTGCAGGCTGGAAGTTGAAACGACGTACCGTTAATAGCCCAAGACATTTAGGATGGAGTCTGCCCATTGGAAAAAAGCTTGTTCAAAGTCTTTCCCACTCTTGGCACTCTTTGCCATGTAGTGCACGGAGGTGGAAACATCTGGAAATCGAGATCTACCTGGTGGCTGATCTTGGGAGACGGTCCAAAATGTCATTTGCAGTCTCCTACAGGAGGTTGCACAGAAACAGCTGCATCTGCTGCCAAACCCTGAAGTGAAGTGGGGGGAGGAGGAAAGAAGGAGAAAACCCTACGCCCAGCTCAAATACAGCCGGATTTATTTTGACACACTCACATCCCTGGATCCCTGTAACAACCAGGTCTCCAGACTGACACCAATGTAGCTTGCTGAGCTAGCAGTAGTTTTCAGGCCTACCAAGCTCTTGAGTGGAGAAGGTTTGCAAGCCGAGCAAAGAGAGAAATGCCAGCTTGAGAGTCAGCAAGAGAAGGGAAATTACCCAGCAAGGACGAGGAGGTGGGGGTGGGGGTGGGAAGCTGAGTACCTGAGTACAAAGTGGGAGGAATGTTGGATTCTTTTCAATCAGGTGCAAAAGCAAAGTGCTGTAATTAAGAGGGAGATGAGGTTGTCACTTGGTTTAATAAAGAGCTTAACAGAGCTTAACAAAATAACGGTTGGTAGGGACCTCAACCCTCTGCTTGAACAGGAAACCCTACACCGTTTCAGTCAAATAAAATAAATCAAATCAAATCAAATAAAGTAAGTAAGTAAGTAAGTCAAACAGATGTCCAATCTCTTCTTAGAAACCTCCAGTGTTGTTAGCATCCACAACTTCTGGAGGCAAGTCGCTCCACTGATTGATTGTTCTGACTGTCAGGAAATTTCTCTGTAGTTCTAAGTTGGTTCTCACCTTGGTTAGTTTCCACCCATTGCTTCTTGTCCTGCCCTCAGGTGCTTTGGAGAATACAGATTAATAGATTAACAGAGTTGGAAGGGACCTTATAGGTCATCTAGTCCAGCCCCACTCTCCTGCTCAAGCAGGAGGCCTTACACCATTTCTGACAGATGGCAGTCCAGTCTCTTTTTGAAAGCTTCCAGTGATGAAGCTCCCACAACCTCTGAAGGCAACTTCTGTTCCATGGGTTGATTGTTCTCACTGTCAGAAAGTTCCTCCTCATTTCTATGTTGAATTTCTCCTTGGTCAATTTCCATCCATTATTCCTTGTCTGGCCTTCGGGTGCTTTGGAAAATAGCTTGACCCACTCTTCTCTGTGGCAGCCCCTCAAGTATTGGAAGATGGTTATCATGTCTCCCCTGGTCCTTCTCTTCATTAGACTAGACATACCCAATTCCTGCAACCATTTCTGATGTGTTTTAGCCAGTGGTGGGTTTCAATTTTTTTTACTACCGGTTCTGTGGGTGTGACTTGGTGGTGTGGCATGGCTTGGTGGGCGTGGCAGGGGAAGGATACTGTAAAATCTCCATTCCCTACCCAATCCAAGGGAAGGTTACTGCCAAATCCCCATTTCCTCCCCAATCCAGGGGAAGGTTACTGCAAAATCCCCATTTCCTCCCCAATCCAGGGGAAGGTTACTGCAAAATCCCCATTTCCTCCCCACTCCAGGGGAAGGTTACTGCAAAATCCCCATTTCCTCCCGATCAGCTGGGACTTGGGAGGCAGAGAATAGATGGGGGCAGGGCCAGTCAGAAGTGGTATACTGGTTCTCCGAACTACTCAAAATTTCCGCTACCGGTTCTCCAGAACTGGTCAGAACCTGCTGAAACCCACCTCTGGTTTTAGCCTCCAGTCCCCTAATCATCTTTGTTGCTCTTCTCTGCACTCTTTCTAAAGGCGATGTCAGCATTCTGATGCTGCCATAAAAAGGAGGAGACGAGGCATGACTTTTCACCTACTTATTTTCTCTGTAGATAATATCCCCTAGGAGATGGGAGGGGAGGGGGACATTCCTGTGGGCTGAGGTCAGAAGCTGGGGAGACTGACTTGGAAGATGGCCAATGAGAAGATGAGAATTGGGGAACGGAAAGGGAAGGGTTTGGGGGTCAGAGGGTTAGTATCGGCTACGACGAAGTCGGGGCCAGATCTGTCGTACTCAATAAATGGAATATTTCAGCAAAGATTAATTGTTTGGGAGTGCAATTTATTTGAGATGACATCGAAACCTGACAGGCTCAGCATCTTATTTATATCATGGTGACCAAAACTGGATGCAGTATTCCAAGTGTGGTTTTACCAAGGCATTACAAAGTGGTGCTACCACTTCACATGATTTTTTTAAATTCTACCCCTCTCACTTAGTCCATCCAAGGATAAATCAATAAACCACTTACCTAATCAATGCAATCAGCAAATATTTTTGTATCGGTTACATGGGTATGTTTTCTTGTAACTGGATATACGTTTTGGGTATGCATTAAATTCTGGCTACCGCAGTTATCACAAGAGGGATAAAGATGGGATAAAAATTTGGTTCCTCATTTTGCTGTTGTTTCATTTTAGCCCTTTTCATGCTAGAAAGTTCTGTTTTCATTTCTTTTTGCTGCTGCTGATAAAACACGGAAGGGAGTTTCGTTAGCCAGTCGGTGTTTTTAAAAAGACATTTGAGCAGCTGTCAGAGAGGTGAGAATAGAGGACGATCTATAACAAAAAAGATAGATCAGCATCATATCTGGGCATGGTGAGAGAGGTGGGCAGAATTGAACTGAAATTCACATAAATATACCTTGCCTTGGCTCCAGTAATTCACACCTACTGCTTTTCTGATTCTTCTTCCAGATGCATTTAGGTATATTCCAAATGTGGACAATTTCACAATTTTGAACCTAACACAGCTTTTTCCAACCTGGTGCCTTCTAGATAACAATAGCACTTGGACTTATATACCGCTTCACAGTGCTTCCATTGAGGATCTGTATACTGCACAAGTCAAAAAGAGGGCTGTGAAAATATCTACAGACCTCTCACATCCTGGACATAAATTGTTTCAACTTCTACCCTCAAAAAGATGCTATAGGGCACTGACACCAGAACAACTAGACACAGTTTCTTCCTGAATGCCATCACTCTGCTAAACAAATAATTCCCTCAACACTGTCAAACTATTCACTACATCTGCATTACTATTATTCTTCCTTACTAGTATCTATCTCTTCCCACTTATTACTATAACCATGTTGCTTGTATCTTTCAATTATATTGTTTATACTTGTTTCCTAGTACGATTTGACTATCACTAAGTGTTGTATCTTATGTACATTGAGAGCATATACAACTAAGACAAATTCCTTGTGTGTCCAATCACACTTGGCCAATAAAGAATTCTATTCTATTCTATTCTATTCTATTCTATTCTATTCTATTCTATTCTATTCTATTCTACTCTACTCTACTCTACTCTACTCTACTCTACTCTACTCTACTCTACTCTACTCTACTCTATTCTATTCTATTCTATTCTATTCTATTCTATTCTATTCTATTCTATTCCATTCCATTCCATTTCATTTCTATTTCTATTTCTATTTCTATTTCTATTTCTATTTCTATTCTATTTTTACAGCCCTCTCTAGGTGGTTTACAAAGTCAGCCTATTGCCCCCAACAATCTGGGTCCTCATTTTACTGACTTCGGAAGGATGGAATCAACCTTGAGCTGGTCAGAATCGAACTGCCGAACTGCTGGCAGTCGGCAGACAGCAGAAGCAGCCTGCAGTACTGCATTCTAACCACTGTGCCACCACATCCTAGATGTGGAAACTACAACTCCCAGTCTCCTTCCTGCATTTATCATCCCAGATGGCAATGGAAAGGATGATTTAATGCATCATCCATAGTCTTTTACAGGTAGACCTCGACCAATAACCATTCGTTTAGTGAGCATTCGAAGTTACAACAGCCTTGAAAAAAGTGACTTGTGACCATTTTTCACATTGATGACCGTTGCCGCATCCCCATGGTCATGTGATCAAAATTCAGATGCCTAGCATCTAACTCATATTTATGATAGTTGTAATGTCCCGGGCAGTGGTGAAATGTGGTGGCTCAGCAGACTGAAAGCATTGTGATTAACACCAGCTGTCTGCAATTACTGTAAGTTCGAATCTCTCCAAGGCTCAAGGTTGACTCAGCCTTCTATCCTTTCTAAGGTAGGTAAATTGAGGACCCAGTTTGTGGGGGCAATAAGCTGACTTTGTATAAATATACAAAAGTATGAAGGCTATTGCTTAGCGCACTGTAAGCCGCCCTGAGTCTCCGGAGAAGGGCAGCATATAAATCATTTTTTTTTAAAAAAAATTGTTAGTACCAGTTCTGTGGGTGTGGCTTGGTGATGGTGGGGTAATGTGACTGGGTGGGCATGGCCAACTTTTCTTTTTACTTTAAAAAAAAGTAGAGTTTGCAGAAAAAATGCTTTTAAAAGCCTCTGACTATCAGGAAACTCATCTGGGATCGTCAGAGGCTTTTAAAAGCATTTTTTTTCTACAACGTCTTCAGCCGAAGAGGTTGCAGAAAAAAATGCTTTTAAAAGCCTCTGACGATCCCAGCTGAGCTGCACGATCATCAGAGGCTTTTTTTTTTTACTTTTAAAAGCAATTTTTCAGCCGAAGAAATTGTAGAAAAAATGCTTTTAAAAGTAAAAAAAAAAAAGCCTCTGATGATCATGCAGCTCAGCTGGGCGGGGATGCAGGGATTTTTGCTACTGGTTCTCCCGAACCACCTGCCGCCATCGCTACCGGATCAGGCGAACTGGTCCGAACCGGCAGCATTTCACCCCTGGTCCCGGGGTCAGATGATTCCTTTTGCAACCTTCTGACAAGTGAAGTCAATGGAGAAGACAGATTCACTTAACAACCATGTTGCTAACTTAACACCTGCGGTGTTTCACGTAACAACAGTGGCAAGAAAGGTTCTAAAATGTGGCAAAACTCAGTTAACAACTGCCTCACTTAGCAGCAGAAAATTTGGGCTCAGTTCTGGTCTTAAATCGAGGACCACCTGTAATTCATGCCATGCTGAGGGTGACTTCTTAGATCAGGAATGTCAAACTCAAGGCCCATGGGCTGGATTCGGCCTGCGGGGTGTTTAAACCTGGCCTGCGGGGCTAGCCTGAAAGTATCAAAGGACCAGCCCACGGTGCCTCTGGAGGCTAAAACGGTCTGCATGCGGTCCCCCCATGCCTCGTTTTCACCCTCCATGGCCACTTGTGGCACTCTGCTGGCTGAAAATGGCCCAAAAAACAGGCCAAAAACGGGCCAGAAAATGGGCCCAAAACAGGCTGAAAACGGGCTGGAAATAGGCTGAAAAACAGGCCGGAAAAGGGCTGAAAAACAGGCCAAAAACAGGCCTGAAAACAGCCAGCAGAGTACTGCAGGAGGCCATGGAGGATGAAAACAAGGTGCAGGGGGGCTGCCACGGACCCCCCGCGCCAGGGGTGGGTTCTAAATTTTTTTACTACTGGTTCTGTGGGCGTGGCTTATTTTGTGGGCGTGGCTTGATGGTCATAATGAAGGAGAGCCCCTCATATGGTGTATCCTAACAGTATGTATCTTAAAGGCCTTGCTTTTATATCATTTATAGCGCATCTATAAATGTATTGCCCTTTCTCCTACATCTGTACTCCTAGAAGGGACTCAGTATCATTATTAACTCTCTTTACTTTTATCGCGTTTTGCTAGGAACAGGGGGGAAGGGGAGCTTGGACTTGGAGGGTCCCCTTTCGCCTCTTGACCAGGGCAAACGCTTCCCCGCGGAGGATGACATTTGGACATGGTTGGGAGGAAATACGACCCCTACATTGGTACCAGCACGTTGTCCTTATTGGTTGAGAAAAAGGCCACGGCCCGAGCCATGGCCTGGTGGGAATACCAGAAACTTATCGAGGAAAGTAACATCGAAAATGAAACTTTGCAGTAATTGTATTACTTGGCAAAGTCTCAACAGGGGGGAATGAAGGAGAGCCCCTCATATGGTGTATCCTAACAGTATGTATCTTAAAGGCCTTGCTTTTATATCATTTATAGCGCATCTATAAATGTATTGCCCTTTCTCCTACATCTGTACTCCTAGAAGGGTGGCTCCCCGTCGGGGAATCGAACCCCGGTCTCCCGCGTGACAGGCGGGGATACTTACCACTATACAATATATGTGACAATTCTTTAGGATTTGGCAGAGGTACTGGTCTACCAGGCTTTTAACTGCTTGCAGAGCTGTACCGGTCTACTCATTCGTTTTTGGAGGCATCGGTCTACCCATTTGTTTTTGGAGGCACCGGTCGACCGCCACATTGCCTTTTTTTTTTTTTTTTTTTTTTTTGCTTTAATTTATATGCCGCCCTTCTCCGGAGACTCAGGGCGGCTTACAATGCATTAAGCATTAAGCATTAACACTGATCAGCTGTAGGGCGGCCCTTTGAAGCCCTGCGGCAAAAGTTTAAACAGTTTTTTTCCTTCTAGCCAATTAGCTGGGACTCAGGAGGCAGCAATAGATTGAGGGTGGGGCCAAATAAAAAGTAAGACTAGGGGGGGGGCAGCTCCCGAACAAAGAGAACTGGTTCGGTGACGTCATATCGTCACCACTACCAGCTTGGCCAAACCGGGCTGAACCGGGAGAACCCACCACTGCCCACACCCTGTTTTAGCCAGCAGGGTGCTGCAGGAGGCATCCGTCCCACCCCCACCCCACCCCACCCCGCAGAGGAGAACTACAATGCTGATCCGGCTCTTGAAGAACTCCAGTTGGACACCCCTGTCTTAGATTATCCCCATTCATGTTATTCCCAAAAATGTCCTCTTTCTGATCCCTCTTGTTCAAATTCACTTCATTCCACTGAAGATGGTGTGGTGCCTGACAAGTTAAAAAAAAAAAAAATCAAAGCAACACTCTCCCCCCCCCCCCCCCGCACATAGTGATGGAAAAATTCATCCCTATATTTATTGTGTATATAATATCTTTCAGAAGGAATGATTGCAGGTTTGACAGAATGAAACATTAAAATTCAAATTAGATATCACTTGCACTGTGGGATTGCCAGCCATCCTTCCACAACACGGAAAGGTTTGCAGTAAAATCATTCCCATCTCCACCATTATATCAATGAAACCCAGACACATAAAGGGTAATTAATGTTAGATTTCCCCCTCCCCTTATTTATTTTCACATAGGAAAGGGAAACATTTCTTGCAGATTATTCCTGCCCAAAGCTTCAATCTCTTCTCTCCCCCAAGTGCTATGCTAGTTGAAATCCCAGCTATATGTAATATATTTGGAGAAATATATTTGGCAGGAGCCTGAGTGGCGTAGGAGGCTAATGCAGCATTTAACATCCAGCTGCCTGCAATTACTGCAAGTTCAATTGTCACCAGGCTCAAGGTCGACTCAGCCTTCCATCCTTTCTAAGGTGGGTAAAATGAGGACTCGGTTTGTGGGGGCAATAAGCTGACTGTATAAAATATACAAAAGTATGAAGGCTATTGCTTAACGCATTGTAAGCCACCCTGAGTCTCCGGAGAAGGGCGGCATATAAAAATAAATAAATAAAATAAAAATAAATAAATAAATAATAAATATATAGATTTATCTTTTATTCCAGGTAGTCCTTGCTTAATGACTGTCCTGTTTAGTGATGGTTAAAGGTAAAATGTAAAGGTTCCCCTTGCACATATGTGCTAGTCGTTCCTGACTCTAGGAGGCGGTGCTCATCGCGTTTCAAAGTTGACGAGATTTTGCAGTATCCTTTCCGTGCCACGCCCACCAAGCCATGCCACACCCACCAGGAACCGGTAGTAAAAAAATTTGAAACCCACCACTGGTTGAAACTGCTAAGTGGGAAAAGCAACATGCCAAGCAAAGCCTTTAAGCCAGACATTAAATACCCATTAATTCTGAAAGATAAGAAGAAGAGAAAAACAAAAAGTTTAAATCTGTGTAAGGGCCTTGAGCAGGCAATCGTCTCTGGGATGGAGGTTTTGTTATTGTCTGGAATAAAAGTTCTAATTTAGCTTGTGGTGTCCAAGAATCTTCTGCCAACACAAGCAAAGACCCAAATAAGGGATAAGCATCTGAAGAGCTGTGATTTATTGCCCAGCCCTATAAAGATGGATGCTATCTGGACTGGTCTTATTTACCTTCCTAATAGTAGTGCTGGACCTGAAACTTTGCCTGAAATTCTTAATTTTGAGGGGTCTTTGGTGCTTTTTGAGAGCAGTTGTTTTCTGGTAGATGTTTCGTTACCCAAACTGGGTCAAATCATCAGTGCTAGGAGGGAGTTTTACACTTTTATATTCTACCAGCACCAGGGGTGAAATGCTCCTGGTTTGGACCGGATTGCCCGATCCGGTAGCGATGGAAGCGGGTGGTTCGGAGAATGGTAGCAAAAATCCCTGCCCCCCTCATACCCAGCTGAGCCGCACAATCATCAGAGGCTTTTTTTTAACTTTTAAAAGCATTTTTTCTACAACCTCTTTGGCCGAAAAAATGCTTTTAAAAGTTAAAAAAAAAAGCCTCTGATGATCGTGTGGCTCAGCTGGGATCCTCAAAGGCTTTTAAAAGCATTTTTTCTACAACCTCTTCAGAGGTTTAAAAAAGCCTCCGCTGATCAGGCAACTCAGCTTGGATCGTCAGAGACATTTAAAAGAAAAAAAGCCTCCGCTGATCAGGCAACTCAGCTTGGATCGTCAGAGGCATTTAAAAGAAAAAAAGCCTGATCAGGCAACTCAGCTTGGATCGTCAGAGACATTTAAAAGAAAAAAAGCCTCTGCCGATCAGGCAACTCAGCTTGGATCGTCAGAGACATTTAAAAGAAAAAAAGCCTCTGCCGATCAGGCAACTCAGCTGGGATCGTCAGAGGCTTTTGAAAGCATTTTCTTACAACCTCTTCGCTGAAGGGGTTGTAGAAAAAATGGTTTTAAAAGTTAAAAAAAATGGCCATGCCCACCCAGTCACATTACCCCACCACCACCAAGCCACGCCCACAGAATCGATAGTAACAAATTTTAGATTTCACCGCTGACCAGCACTAATGATGTTACCTAGTCGGGTAATAAAATGTCTGCAGAATAACCACCAAGAGAGAACTAAGGACCCCACATTTCAACCCCGAGCTACAAATATTCTCCTCTATCGATTCTTCATTCTCCTATACAGTCTCCATATAGTCTCCTACTATGGTCAAACTGACACATATTGGATTTTAGTTGTTTTTTCGTGGTCAATGTTCCCTTACTCCTGGGGTCACCAAAGTGGTTAATATTAACCCCCAAGGTCAATGGGACTCTTCCAAGTGGTCAATAAATGCCTGGGGGGGGGTCAAAAGGAGGTCTGTAAAACGTCTAGGAGGCAATAAGTGGTTGATAAATGATGGGAGGTCGATTGGGATCAATTAGTTTTTGTTCCATGCCAGTCTCTTGTTCTCAAGGTAAGATGGCTAGCAGTGAGGCCATTTTTTTGCCCTGGTAACACTCCTACAGGTCTTCCCTCTGCTTGGAAAGCCTATGCTCCTAGTCCTCAGTGAGGTGCTTCTGCTGAGCCTCCTTCTCGGTCAGATCCAATTTGAACTGAGCTGTTTTGCCAACTCTTTCTCGTGGTGGCTGTTTAGGTCCAACAACTGCTTCCTGTTGGGGCCCTAAGGAGCCCAGACGGACAGGTGAGGAGTGGCTGGGAGGGGACAGGTGAGTAGAGGCCAGCGAGGCGCTCCTCAATGTGAATGACATTAAGTTGACCACGCCCACCCAGTCACATGACCACCTAGCCACGCCCACCCAGCCAGTCATTAGGCAGATCATATTAGCGGTCCGTGGGATTTAAAATTATGAATTTAGTGGTCCCTGAGGTCCAAAAGGTTGGTGACCTCTGTCCTCTATCCAGGCAAATATATAAAAACTTCACCTGCCTTTCTAGAGTCTTTTTCTTGGAATAGATTTCAGCACCTTCGGAGCCCTATCTGATTTTTATTATTTTTTTTACACCCTGGCCTGGAAAACTAATGTGGATTTTTATTTTTTATTTTTTATTTTTTGCTGCTTTTCTCCCCTTTCCTTTGAGTTTTGTGCAAACCGCAGCCACTTTAATTTGCCGTTCAGCACTTCTGAACACTTTCCTGTTCTAATGAGGACTTTTCGCTTCTTGAAACCGACCTTTTCTCAGCGTAGATCGCTTGGAAGAGTTAGCCAAAAAGTTATGAATAAATGCATAAAGATAAGCAATAAGAAGCCGGCTTCTCTTTTTACTTTCCTTCCTTTGTTGTCTTTGCCACACCTGAAACAGAGATTATTAATTCCTTTCCTTTGCCTTTTTTTTTTTTTTTTTAATCTTGAAATCCCTCCAATTAGCTGAAGGCGATACACATCGGAACAAAAGATGATGAGGCCTGTTGGATCAAACAAAATATGTTTCCTTGAGTAGCCCCAGATGCTAACAGGAAGCGTAAAATCAGGAAATGCGGGAAAACAGGATGTGGCCGGGTCTCATGATTTAGTAATTCCCTCCTGGTTTGCCGTTACAACAATCTAGTGAGGTAGGTTGGGCAGGGAGACACCGAGGGAGTTCATCCAATTGTTAAACCTGGGTTATAAAATACAGTTGAAGAAATCTCCTATTCCCCAATTAGATTTTGCACCATGCTAGAAATTGGGAGACACTGAGTTCTAGTCCTGCCTTAGCACAGGTGGTATTCAGCCGGTTTGGACCGGTTCGGGCTAACCGATAGCGGCAACTGTGGGTGGGCCCGTCCACCTGCCCCGGCGTAATGCTGTCTTATTTAGCCACGTTTTCTAGGCCGGGCGCATGCGTGGAAGGCGTACGCACAAGCAAAACACATGCGCAGAAGGCTGGGCGCACGCATGAAGCGAACGTGAGCACGCAAGGCGAACAGGTGGTAAGAATATGTGAAACTCACTGCTGTGCCTTAGGCACAAAAGCTGGTTGAGTGATCTCGGGCCAATCACCAGGAGACTGTGAGTTCTAGTCTTGCCTTAGGCATGAAAGGCAGTTGAGTTACTTTAGGCCAGTTCCTCTCTCTCTCTCTCTCTCAGTTCAGTTTACCTCAAGGGTTTGCTGTAGTGGGGAAAACAAGAGAAGGAAGGCGTATTAGGCATGTTTGCCACCTTGAATTATTCATAAAACTAATAAAGACAGGAAGAAAGCATATAACATAAGAAATAAATTCAGATTGCCCAACTCCATTTTAGAATAGAATAGAATAGAATAGAATAGAATAGAATAGAATAGAATAGAATAGAATAGAATAGAATAGAATAGAATAGAATAGAATAACAGAGTTGGAAGGGACCTTGGAGGTCTTCTAGTCCAACCCCCTGCCCAGGCAGGAAACCCTACACCACTTCAGACAAATGGTTATCCAACATCTTCTTAAAAACTTCCAGTGTCGGAGCATTCACAACTTCTGGAAGCAAGTTGTTCCACTGATTAATTGTTCTAACTGTCAGGAAATTCCTCCTTAGTTCTAAGTTGCTTCTCTCCTTGATTAGTTTCCAGCCATTGCTTCTTGTCCTGCCCTCAGGTGCTTTGGAGAATAGCTTGACTCCCTCTTCTTTGTGGAAGCCCCTGAGATATTGGAAGGCTGCCATCATGTCTCCCCTAGTCCTTCTTTTCATTAAACTAAACATACCCAGTTCCTGCAACCGTTCTTCATACGTTTTGGCCTCCAGTCCCCTAATCATCTTTGTTGCTCTTCTCTGCATTCTTTCTAGAATCTCCACATCTTTTTTACATTTTATCCTAGAGAAGGCTAGAGTAGTGCAAATCACACACGTGTGGTCCAAAGCCATCCATTGAACTTCACAAAGGGATATAGACTTGAATTCATTCAAGGTTCATTTTCCCCAAAGATCTAGGGCAGGGATCTCCAAACTTGGCATCTTTAAGACTTGTGGACTTCAACTCCCAGAATTCCCCAGCCAGACTGGCTGGGGAATTCTGGGAGTTAAAGTCCACAAGTCTTATAGTTTTCAAATTTGGAGATCTCAGATCTGGGGCAACTAAACATATGGTTGTAGTCTAGATACTTTTCCAAATGAGGCAATTTATAATTGTTGCGTTGAAGTCCTGTCTGTTCCTACTGGGTTACAAGTATGTTTCCATATATTTGGGAATGGCATCAAAGGGATCAACCCCTATTAACACAACTTACTTTTCCAATTTTTCTCTGCTTCTACCTCCCTATTTCTGTCATCTCTATAATCTCTATGTGTATCTCTATCTTATTATGTGTGGGTCATCTCCAGTTAGCTTCACAGCCCAAGATTAGTGGAAACTTAATAATTCAAGTCCTAACCAAAGACCTAAGAATGATTAAGGTAGTCTCTAAAATAGAGGCAGTTCCAAGTGGGGTCTTCCGTTGTAAAATTAGGGTGTTCAGGTCTGATAAATTCAATATTTTCAGATATCGACGGAGTCTTTTAAGTATTGCTTTGAGGGCTCCCATCACAATAGGTGTAACAATGGATTCCTTTTATAATTTGTAAGGAAGGCAACAGGCACATAAAATCCGGTGCAATTTCTTGTTTATTCCTGCATTGCAGTGTGGCTTCTTGGTCACAATCACACAACTATGCTCCCCATTAACATGTATTGGTAGAAATAAAAAGGATTGCTATAGTTCAGTGATGGGTAACTTTTTCTGGACTGAGTGCTCAAAGAGCGTGCAGGTGAAATCCAGCAGGTTCTGTCAGGTTCTGGAGAACCGGTAGCGGAAATTTTGAGCAGTTCGGAGAACTGGCAAATACCACTTCTGGCTGGTCCCAGAGTGGGGTGGGAATGGAGATTTTGCACTATTCTTCCCCTGGAGTGAGGTGGGAATGGAGATTTTACAGTATCCTTCCTCTGGAGTGGGGTGGGAATGGAGATTTTGCAGTATCCTTCCTCTAGAGTGAGGTGGGAATGGAGATTTTGCAGTATCCTTCCCCTGCCATGCCCACCAAGCCACGCCCACCAAGCCACACCACGCCCACCAAGCCACGCCCACAGAACCGGTAGTAAAAAAAATTGGACTGGCCCCACCCCCGTGCATGCGCCCCATCCCCTACACATGCATGAGTGGTCCACTGCATGCAGCCCACCCCTGCGCATACATCAGCGCCCCTCGCACATGTCCCACCCCCCGCATGCATGCACGGCCCCCCACATGCACCTCGCCCCTCGCGCATGTGCTGCAGAGACCCAAAGACCAGCTGGCTGGCGGTAGGCGCGCACGCATGCACAGCAAGAACTGAACTGAAGCGACGGCTCGCGTGCCATTAGAGAGGGCGCTGCGTGCCACCTCTGGCACACATGCCATAGGTTCACCGCCATGGCTATAGTTGCATACAAGTTAGGTGTTAAAAATTAATATGTCTTGGACGGGCAGGTGGATAATAAAAAGATTTATGTAATTCTTTTGCTGAATGCATAAAGGACTGTAGAGATATTATTCCTCCCAATCCACACAGCACCCCTCTCTTAGATTGGCCAATAACCCTTTTGTATTTCCTATGCTTAAATCTAAATCTTTACTGTACACTTAATTCAAAATAAGGTGAAGCACACACATCTGTCTCTCTTTATTTCCATTTAATTTTCTTGTTTTTAACACTCTTGGCTCTTCTAGCTTCCCTATCTTATATTTATCTCCACTATTATCTTTCTTTTTTTAAAAACAAATATTCTAAGACACAGAGTAGTAAAAATGTGCCAAATTTGTGCTGTGTTATCACCAAAACGATGGACTGCAAACGCTCATATTTTTTTGTCTCAGTTTTTGGAAACGGTTATTCCTCCAAGATTTAAAGCCGAAAAAACTTAGCAACTTTATGATATGTAGACTTCCAATTCCCAAAATTCCCCAGCCAGCATGAAGTCCACATATCTTAAAGTTGCCAAGTTTGAAAACAACTGGTTTAAAGTATCACCTTCTCTCTCGTTCTTGTAAGTGGTTATTTGTTTGTTTATTGTGTATGCATTTTTATTGTTCTGGGTTTTTTTTATTATTATTATGCAAGCATCCACAGCTGTTTAGAACTGGAGGTTTTAAAATCTATGTAAATAAACATGTAAATAAATAATTGTTCAAGCCAATCGAGGATCACAAAAGGAACATGTTATATACATCACGATTCTCTCATTTTTCAGTCTTTTCCAAACCTAATGCATGGTCCAAGCCAAACCATTGTTCTTATAATCAATGTAACTCGGTTTTTCAAACTAGGCAATTCTAAAGTGTGTGAACTTCAATTCCCACAATTCCCCAGCTCACATACCTTAAAATTGCCAAGTTTGAAAAATACTGGCTTAATTTGCCCCTTCTTAGGACCATTCTTATCACAGCTGTTAAATGAATCACTGCAGTTGTTAAATTAGTAGCATGGTTGTTAAGTGAATCTGGCTCCCCCATTGATTTTGCTCATCAGAAGGTCGCAAAAGGGAATCATATGACCCCCGGGAAACTGCAACCGTCATAAATATGAACCATTTTCCAATCATTGGAATTTTGATCACATGACCACAGGAATGTTGCAAAGGTTGTAAGTGTGAAAAATGGTCATAAGTCAATTTTTTCAGTGCTGTTGCAACTTTGAATAGTCACTAACTGAATGGCTGTAAGTCAAGGATGCCCTGTATTTTTTTTCCCCCCTGATCAATAGAAATAGAGCCTCATTCGCAATCCTGGAACTGTCATTTTGATGCCCCTGATAGCCCTCTTCCCCTAGCACAAGTGTGTCAAACTGGCGGCCCGCGAGCTGGATGCGTCACGCACAGGCCACACCCACCCCAGCTCCGCGAATGGTAAAAACGTCGCGAAATGTCACGTGATGGCAACATGAGGCGACGAGTTTGACATCTGTGTCCTAGAAGAAACACTCATCTCTCTGCCCCACCTTAAAGGCAGCTCCTCAGCCGTGGCTCAGACAGAAACCAGCTGAGTTTATAGCAATAGCACTTAAGACTTATATACTGCTTCACGGTGTTTTTACAGCCCTCTCTAAGCGGTTTACAGAGTCAGCATTTTGCCCCCAACAATACGGGTCCTCATTTTACTGACCTCGGAAGGATGGAAGCAGGGGTGAAATGCTCCCGGTTCGGACCGGATCGGCCAATCCGGTAGCGATGGCAGAGGGTGGTTCGGAGAACCGGTAGCAAACATCCCAGCTCTCCCACCCCTGCCCAGCTGAGCCGCGCAATCATCAGAGACTTTTTTTTATTTTTAAAAGCATTTTTTCTACAACCTCTTCGGCCGAAAAAATGCTTTTAAAAGTAAAAAAAAAGCCTCTGACGATCAGGCAACTCAGCTGGGATCGTCAGAAGCTTTTAAAGAGGTTGTAGAAAAAAATGCTTTTAAAAGCCTCTGACGATCCCAGCTGAGTTGCCTGATCGTCAGAAGCTTTTAAAAGCAAAATGGTTTTAAAAGTAAAAAAAACAAAAAAAGTTGGCCACACCCACCCAGTCTCATTACTCACCACCACCACCACCAAGCCACGCCCACAGAACCGGTAGTAACAAATTTTACATTTCACCACTGGATGGAAGGCTGAGTCAACCTTGAGCCTGGTGAGATTCAAACTGCTCAACTGCTAGCAGTCAGCAGAAGTAGCCTGCAATACTACATTCTAACCACTGCACCACCACGGCTCTTATAACTCAGGATCAATGCAGCTTGATGGACCCCAGCTAGCTATACCTCTTCCAAACAGTAAATTAATTACAAGTTCATGGAATTAGTGTGTGTAGTGCTAGTCTTCAGGCCAGGACCCTCCGCCGAGTCAAGAGCAGCCTGCATCCCTTCATATATTGGTCAAGTTCCAGTGTGATACTTGGCAGCCATTTTATTTTCCGGAATCTTCCTGTGGTACTATCCTTCAGGGATGCTGTAAAAACAAATAAAAATGGCAGTCCTCCCAGATCCAGTTGCTTCAAACTCCTTGACTGCATTCATACAATACACCGAGCCAAGACAGTGCAGGGAGTCCTCGACTTATAACCATTCCGTTAGCAACGGTTCAAAGTTAACAGCAGCACTGAGAAAAGACTTACAACCGGTCCTTGCACTTACAACCGTTGCCGCATCCCCACGGGAGTTGAGATCCACATATCTTAAAAGTTGTCAAGGTTGACAAAACACAGCACAGATTATTATCGGTAGAGTTGCAATCAAACATGTGGAATCTGACCCGGCCTACCTCAAAGGGCTGGTGTTGGAGCCTGAGGTGCAATAATGCAAGGACTTTGAAAGTCCCCGAATGGCCTAAATTAGCACAATTTATGACAGTTCAAAACAGCACTGTGGGGCGCCTGAGACATAATTAGATGCCGACAATTATTTCCAAGCCTCGGCTCAAATCACCACGAGGAAAACAGTCCAACATTAGTGCGGACGTACAATTAATGGCTTGTGGTCATTATCGTTGTGAAAATCCCCAGATGCAGGTCTTCTAAATTGGTCCGTTTCTAGTCCAGAAATATAGATGATCTTAATTTGGGAAAAGTACTAAAATTTAGTACTGGTCATAATTTTGAATATCTCCCTTCCTTCTGATAGCCCGGAGGCTGTGCGTGCCAGAAAACAGGAAATTTTAAAGCAGAAACTTGATGGAGAAAAATCTGTGCTCAAAACAGCCTAAGGGGATGATGGGTTGATGGGTGGTTGGTTCTCACCCCTTCCCTCCTCAATTAACTCAGTTATGTCTTACACCCTCTGACAGCTGTGCACTTCTGCCCTCCGACAACATCCCGTCTCTTACTCACACCCACTTAGTGAAGTGTGTCTGAAAACGCCAGGCCCCTTTTTTTGAAGGCTTGGGCTCACAGGAGGTGTGAAAACCTGGAAAGGAGACAGGAAAACTTTTGAAATTGCACCATTCTAGGAGGAAAAAGATGTTTTGCAATTGATCCCCATGACACACGCATACACAAACACACACAAGTCATGCGTATGTCGTCATAAACAACTTTCAGCAACTCTGATAAATCTTTGCACTGTAGAAAATTATCTGTTTCTGCCTTTCTCCCCCCCTCAGCTCTCTGGTCAAGACCGATGAAGCAACGGGTGGAAATTAATCAAGGAGAAAAGCAACCTAGAACTGAGAAGGAATTTCCTGACAGTGAGAACAATTCATCCATGGAACTGCTTGCCTTCAGAAGTTGTGAGTGCTCCAACACTGGAGGTTTTTAAGAAGAGATTGGACAACCATTTGTCTGAAATGGTATATAGGGTTTCCTGCCCTAAGCAGGGGGTTGGACTAGAAGACCTCCAAGGTCCCTTCCAACTCTGTTCTGTTCTGATTTGTTCATATTTTTCTTCTCAACATTCCTCACCGGAATTGTGATTTAAATTCTGACTTAAACATCATTACCAAGCTCAGCCAAGATATTTTTTAAAAAATATTTTATTTTATTTTAATTTAATACAAACACTTCATCTTTCATTAAACAGTGTGTCGTCTGGGTACAAATATTTTGTGCAATAACAATTAAGATTTACAGCCATATTTAATATTTTGTCTATTCTTAACTTAATACTAATACCTAACATACCTACTATTATAACAATCCTCTCCTTAGCTTATTTAACTTTGTTAAAACATTTTCCATATTTCACTTCTCTGCTTTTCTTTCTAATTTTCATATTTGTTCTCTAACCATTGATAGAATTTATTTTATTTTTTATTTATTTTATTTTTATTTTATTTTGAATTTGTATACCGCCCTTCTCCCTGAGGACTCAGGGCGGTGAACAGCCAAATAAAAACATCAAATACAAATATTAAAATACAATTAAAAAATATATATAGATTTGGCCCCATTAATTAAAACGATAAACAAAACAAAACAATTAAAAACCCTTAAAAAGAATTAGGCCAGCCCGGCTTGTTGGAAAAAGAAAGTTTTAAGGGCACGGCGGAAGGCACTGAGGTCATGGATTCTCCTTATCTCTGGGGGGAGCTGATTCCAGAGGGTAGGTGCCCCCACAGAGAAGGCCCTCCCCCTGGGGGTCACCAGCCTGCATTGTTTGGCTGATGGCACCCCGAGGAGGCCCTCTCTGTGGGAGCGCACAGGTCGGTGGGAGGTCATCGGTGGCAGTAGGCGGTCTCGAAGATAGCTAGGCCCTATGCCATGGAGCGCTTTAAAGGTGATAACCAACATCTTGAAGCGCACCCGGAAGACCACCGGGAGCCAGTGCAGTTCACGCAGGAGCGGTGTTACATGGGAGCGCCACGCTGCTCCCGTCACTACACGCGCTGCTGCGTTCTGGACCAGTTGGAGCCTCCGGGTGCTCTTCAAGGGGAGCCCCATGTAGAGAGCGTTACAGTAATCAAGGCGAGAGATTGCGAGGGCATGAGTGACTGTGCATAGGGAATCCCGATCGAGAAAGGGCCGCAACTGGCGGATCAGGCGAACCTGATAAAAGGTCCCCCTGGTTACACCGTCAGATGTTCCTCCAAGGACAGCTGCGTATCCAGGAGGACTCCCAGATTGCGAGCCCTCTCTGTGGGGGCCAAAGACTCGCCCCCAATAGTCAGTGATGGAGTCAACTGACCATATCGGGATGCCGGGAACCACAGCCACTCAGTCTTGGAAGGGTTGAGCTTGAGCCTGTTCCTCCCCATCCCAGATATTTCAAGAGGCCCAGAATTAGCACACGCAACTCCTTTTTAAATAATACTTTTTACCCAAGTTTAAAAATACAAAGATGAAAAAAAAACACCCTGATGTTTTCCATATTAAGGAAAAAAATCAAGAAACACAGGGGCATAATGGCAAACAAATTGACAAGGGGGGAAGTGCAAAAAGTCAGAAATAGGACTTCGCGAAAAGAGGAGTGGGAGCCTGGAACCGACTTCCAGCGGAGGTCATGGGTTAAAATAAATAAATCATAAAATAAAATAGAAATAGTAAAATAAATAAAAAATAGTATTTAAATAAATTATAAAGGAAACAAACAAGACAATAGAAAAGAAAAAAGAGAAGTGCAGAGAGAGAAAAGGGAGGAAAGGAAAAACAAAGAAAAAAGAACGTGCGTTTGTGTGTGTGTCTGTATAGTGTTTCCTGCCAAAATAGGAGAAGGAGAGGGAGAGGGAGGGAGGGAGGGAGGGAGGGGGGGAAGAGAGAGAGGGAGAGAGGGAGAGGGGGAGGGAGAGAGGGAGAGGGAGAGAGGGAGAGGAAGGAAGAGAGGGAGAGGGAGTGGGAGGAAGAGAGGGAGTGGGAGAGAGAGGGAGGGAGAGGGAGAGGGAGGGAGAGAGGGAGGGAGAGAGGGAGAGGGAGAGAGAGGGAGGGAGAGAGGAAGAGGGAGGGGAGAGGGAGGGAGAGAGGGAGAGGGAGGGAGAGAGGGGGAGAGGGAGAGGGAGAGAGAGGGAGGGAGAGAGGAAGAGGGAGGGGAGAGGGAGGAAGCAGGAAGGAGGGAGGGAGGGAGAGAGGGAGGCAGGGAGAGGAAAGGGAGGGAGGGGGAGGGAGAGGGGGAGGGAGAGAGAGAGGGAGGGAGGGAGAGAGGAAGAGAGAGAGGGGAGGGAGAGGGAGAGGGGGAGAGAGAGAGAAAGAGAGGGAGGGAGGGAGAGAGGGAGAGAGGGAGACAGAGGGGGGATGGGAAGGTGATCACATGACACTGGGGTGCTGCAACTGTCCTAATCCATACTGGGCTCCCCAGCATCCTTACAAGGGAATTCTGGGAGTTGAAGTCCGCACATGGTAAAGTTGCCAAGGTTGAAAAACATTGCTACAAATCACAGAATCTTGAAAGCCGGCCTGTGACGGCTCTTCCCTCCCTCTTGTAACCCACATTGTTAGGGGAAAACCCCTCTGAGATCCTTCCTAAAGTTTTTTTTTTTTTTCCCCGTGTTTCCTGGGATTAAAACATGTTATTGCTTTTGGCACTATCTTTGTGCAGTTTCTCCAAGGTTATTTCCCTACTTCTCCGGATTCAGAAGCTGAAGATAGCCTGACTAGGTGGCTCAGTGGCTAAGACACTGAGCTTGTCAATCAGAAAGGTCGGCAGTTCGGCGGTTCGAATCCCTAGTACAGGTCTCCTGCGTGAGCAGGGGGTTGGACTAGATGTCCTCCAGGATCCCTTCCAACTCTGTTACTGTTAAGTATGTCCTATGTGATTGGATTCTTGGCTTTCTATGCTTGCAGCAATGCTCCTATGAAGTTTGCCTGGCGGAGAAACTGACTGGATCGAATCAGCTCAGGAGCTCAATGATTGACAGGTGACAACTTTAAAAAAAAAGGTAGACAAGTGGGCAGTGGGCAGATTTAAAGCACTTACTTCATCCTTCCTTTGCTAGCCAATTCTGCACTGTTACCCCCTTGTCAATCACATTCAAATTCTTTGTGAGAGAAAAAGAGAAAGAGGGACAAGGAAAGCCTAACTCATAAATAAGCTGTGCCTACCCTGAAGTTTCTGACAAGAAAAGCAGGTTTCACGTTAACAGATTAAGTCAAAACTGAGCGACTCCTCATATTTGCATCGCTCGGAGTCAGTAGTGGGTTTCACTTACCTTTGCTACTGGTTCGCTCGTGCGTGCTCCACTTCTGCGCATGCACAGAGAATATTTGATGACATCCTGCGGGTGTGCAGAGCCTCCCGCCACCACTACTACCAATTTGCCCGAACCGGGCTAAACCAGTGGCAACCCACCACTGCTCGAGTGATGTGTGAATTCCTCCCATGCAGTGGTCAGTTCCAACAGGTTTTACTACCGATTCTCTTCGTGCACGCGCTCCGCGTGCGATCGCCGTGCAAATGCTGGCTTCACTCGCATGCGCGCCAAACTTGTGCTCCGCGCAAGCGCGTTAGGTTTCTGCCCAGCTGAGGTGCGGCCATCCACTCTGCCGCACCTATCAGCTGGGCTGAAAAAGAAGAAATAAGGGTAGGAATAATGCAGGGGCGGGCGGGAGGCCCAGCTCCCGGACAAAGAGAACCGGTTCGGTGACGTCACATCGTCACCGCTACCGGCTTGGCCGAACCGGGCCGAACCAGGAGGAATCCACCACTGCTCCCATGCCTCTTTCATTTGATTGGCAAAGATAGGAGTCAATTAGAAGCCGCCCTCAACAGAGGGAGTCTGCAGGCTATGGCCAAAACTTCAAAATGGCGACCACGATAATGAAATGGTAGTGCAACACTGATTACAAGCAAACAGAACTTTGATTTTACCTTCCTGGCCGCCATCTTGCCTTTTTTTTTTTTTTTTGACTTTGCAGATCTCTGTAACCAGAGGAACAGAATTCTGCAAACAAAGAGTTATTTTCCCCGTACGGAGAAATGCTGACAGCGTTGCACCAATTAAAGGGATTTCCTTCTTCCACAAAGTTGTTTGAAGGACAGGAGAAGTGCTGCAACGGACACCACCGTGCCAAAATCTAATTTGCACCTTTCTTCCCCGGTAAAACGATTTCTGTTTTCCCACTTCGTTTTTTTTTTTGCAAGATGCTGAGTTTGCACAATAACAAGCCACAAATTAAGCAAGGGAACTTGGCATCCACTGACCCATTAAGCTACAGAGATACTAGCCAAGGATAACCCCAGCCAGGTTTATAGTATGCATGCTCAACCGACTGGCTTGGTGTTGGGGCTGACATGTTGTGTACGTTTCTTCAGGGTTGCTGGGCTTGGGCTCTTCAGCTGATGGTGAAGGGTGTGGTGAAGCCAAAAATTCACACCTTATTGACAGTGTAGAAAGTTAGCACCCGCCCTTCTCCTAGAAAAATGAAATATTCTAGGAAATATTAAAAAGGCAGAATATTATATTACCCTGGATGCAGTGGTGGGTTCCTCCCGGTTCGGCCCGATTCGGCCGAGCTGGTAGCGGTGACGATATGACGTCACCGAACTGGTTCTCTTTGTTCGGGAACTGGGCCCTCCCCCCCCATTATTCTTACCTTTTATTTGGCCCCGCTCCCAATCTATTCGCTGCCTCCGGTGTCCCATCTGATCGGCTAGAAGGAAAAAAACTGTTTAAACTCTTGCCGTGGGGCTTCAAAGGGCTGCCCTACAGCTGATCAGTGTTAAAAGGCAGTGTGGTGGTAGACCAGTGCGCTCGAAAAACAAATGGGTAGACCGGAACAGCTCTGCAAGCAGTTAAAAGCCTGGTAGACCAGTACCTCTGCTAAATCCTAAAGAATTGTCACATGACCATCAAGCCATGCCCCCAAAATAAGCCACGCCCACAGAACCGGTAGTAAAAAAATTTAGAACCCACCCCTGCCTGGATGAGAAATGGAGAAACATGTTTTTTAAGGCAGGAAGCAGACTCACTCTTAATAGCCCCCATCCTCCTCAATAGCCCACAGCAGATGACAGCACTTAAGAGATAAAGAGATAGCTAGGTCTATTCATAAGCAAATGCCCTCACCCAAGATACATTAAAGGTAGGATTAGCCCTCAGCCATAATAGGAATTGCCCAAAGCCCCTTCATTACATCACCCAGCAAGATTCAACCAAGCCTGGGACTCAAGACAACCTACAAACTTACCCCTGCATGACCCCATAGGAGTCTGACAACCAAGCAGAATACATTTCTTTCACAGGAACAGGAAGCAAGTTCAAAGCCCAAGAGAGGGTATAAATATATCTCACTCTCTACTCCATGAGGTCATCTACCCAGGACTTCAAACCATGTGGTCCTGTCCACCATTAAATCATCTTTCCAAAACAGCTTCCATGTTTCCAGTGTCTTTCTCCCCACTTGGAACTGAACCCAGATGGACATTTCTTCCAACAACAGGAAAGTGGATTTCAATCCAGATTGACCTCCAGGCCCAAGGGATCAGGAGTAAAAATGCTGGTGGTGAAAGAACAGTTTTAGTCTGCAAGCCACACTGACTCGGCAAAGAGTTTCCTTCCTCCCTTCCCTTCCCTTCCCTTCCCTTCCCTTCCCTTCCCTTCCCTTCCCTTCCCTTCCCTTCCCTTCCCTTCCCTTCCCTTCTTCTTCTTCTTCTTCTTCTTCTTCTTCTTCTTCTTCTTCTTCTTCTTCTTCCTCCTCCTCCTCCTCCTCCTCCTCCTCTTCCTCCTCCTCCCAGTGTGCTTCTGGGTGAAATTCAAGATGCTAATATTCACTTTTAAAGGGCTTCATGGCTTAGAATTAGTTACTTGAGGGAACGTCTCTTCCCAGTTGCTTCTACCCATTTGATCCAATCAAACAGGATGGCCTTGCTATGGGTCCCGTCAGCTCAGAATGTCATCTAGCAGGGCCTGGAAGAGGTGCCCTTTTCTGCCATAGGGCCTGCCCCATGGAACAGCCTCTCTCCAGGGATTAGGATGCCCCGACTCAGCTGGCTTTTCATAAATCTATAAAGAACTGAGCTATGTCGGGGTCCCCAAGTGTTTGCAAGGACCTGCTTCGTGGTTATTTTAGTGATTATGAGACATGGGCTTTATTTTCAGCCGCTACGCATTGTAATTTTTGTATTCTCGTAATTGTTTTTATTTTCCTTTTAATTTTGTTTATTGCCCAAAGTCACTTGGTTCTGTTGGGTTAGCAGATGAATTTACGTATTATACAAAGCCAATAATATTGATTCATTAAAAGGAGGCTGTGTTGTGAGCATGCACGGATTGTGAATAAGAACCTTAAGCACAAACTCCAGTCACACTTTTTTTCCACATATGTATGCATCTCTCCCTCCCCCTCCCTCTCTCTCTCCCTCTCTCTCTCCCCCCTTTCCCTCTCCCTCTTTCTCTATCTCTTCCTCTCTCTCCCCCCTCTCTCTCTCTCCCTTTTTCTCTCTCCCTCCCTCCCTGTTTCTCTTTCTCTCTCTCCCTTTCTCTCCCCCTCTCTCCCCCTCCCTCTCCCTCTCCCTCTTTCTCTATCTCTTCCTCTCTCTCCCCCCTCTCCCTCTCCCTTTTTCTCTCTCCCTCCCTCCCTGTCTCTCTTTCTCTATCTCTCCCTCTCTCCCCCCCCTCTCCCCCTCCCTCCCTCTCTCCTTCTTTCTCTCTCCCCCCTCTCTCTCCCCTCCCTCCCTCTTTCTCTCTCTGTCTCCCTCCCTCCCTCCCCCTCTTTTTCTCTCTCTCTCCCTCTCATTGGCAACTTGGCTCTGAACAGAATACCGACAACACGACAAGGAACTTTGGAATCTAATTGCCGAAAACAATAGGTGTGAATTTCACAGCAACTGCGCCCTTGCAATACTGGAGGTATATAACCCTTAGCTTTTCCCTCTGCAGCTTTGACACCTCTCCCACCCCCACCCCCCAAAACCGCCCCCTTCCCTCCAGAGTCACGCAACTTGAAAAGTTCCAGACTTCAATGGCACAAGGCGTCAAAACATCCAGCGAAGCCTCTTTGATCAAAGACAGCAAAGTGAGACTCCGTAGAGCAGGGAGCAACTGCCACTGTCATGGACTGCCCAACCTCTTTGCAACATCCAGGATTTGACTTCTGGCCAGCCAGATCTTTCTCCTCGGTTTCTGCCGCAGGGAGGACCCCTGGGGACAGGTGTGTCTCAAGGGCACAGCTCTCCCCCACCCCCATGATTTACTGACACGGGGGGGGGGGGCTATTGGCACATGGCATGGGGGGGGCATGAGAGTTAGCACCTCTTCCTGATGATGCTGAAATTTCCTCATTCTCTTCTTCCGTTCCCAGCAGTCCAGCTGGATCTGCAATTTACAGCTAGCGTGTGTGTGTGTGTCTGTGTGTCCTGTTTGATCTTTTCCTGCCTGAAAGACAACCCCCCACCCCAGGCAGTTCCCCTCCCATGACTCCATTCTCATTGTGTTTAAAAAAAAAAACCCAGATTTTTGACAACGCGTTTCTACTATCACCTCCACGAGAGATGCGGAAATTCAGCCCCTAACCCCATTTCTTGTTGACGCAGAGCTTAGTCTGTTTTATTTTTAGTTTTTGCTTTCTCGACAAACCGAAAGGTCAGGCTATCAAATACGGGCTGCGGAATCCCAGACGGTCACTAGATGGCAGCAGAGTGAGGGTTTTTAAAAAATATATATATCAATTTCTTGCCACCTAGTGGTTTCCTAGAGTATTGCAGCCAAAATCTGACAGCATTCCCCCCCAAGGATCTCAGCACAGGTAGTCCTCGACTTAATACCACAGTTAAACCCCAAATTTACGTTGCTAAGTGAAACATTTGTTAAGTGAGTTTTGTCCCGTTTTATGACGCCTTTCTTTCTTGACACAGTTGTTAAGTGAATCACTGCACTTGTTACGTTAGTCGCCCAGTTGTTAAGTGAATCTGGCTTCCCCATTGACTTTGCTTGCAAGAAGGTCGCAAATGGGGATCACACGACCCTAGGACACTGCAACCGTCATAAATATGAGTCAGCTGCCAAGTGTCCGAATTTTGACCATGTGACCCTGGTGAGGGTGCAATGCTCATGAGTGTGAAAAACGGTCATAAGTCATTTTTTTTCCAGTGCCGTTGTAACTTCAAACGGTCACTAAATGAACTGCACTGGGGAAAAAAACCCAGCCTTCTCTAAAAGCTGAAAGGACTGTAAAATATCCAGTGTAACTTCAAAAATACCCACCACCAAACTGGCAAATATTTTGAATGTTGCCTTTCGATTTCCATCCTCCCCGGCCAGCGTGATTGGGAAAAAGCTGTTTAAAATATTGGTTTTCAACATCCCCTGGAAATTCTTTTGTGATAATGCCAGCTGCTGCAGAAAAACCTTTCCAATCAAGCAGCATGCAGAGCAGAAATAAAACAATTGGTAGCCCAGTGCTGATCCATTTGTGGCCCAGGTGCCTTTGTAACCTATTTATACCCAAAGGCATCCTACCTGTTTTTCTCTACTACTTTGGGATGGTGGTGTTTCTGAATGCGTGCAAAAGGTAGCATTTGAACTTGTAAGTCGGTAGCATATACTGTATTTTGAGGCCTTTTTCTTATACCTAATGCATTTTCTCCCAACCTGCCTGTTTTTGCAGTGGCTAAGACGCTGAGCGTGTCGATCGAAAGGTCGGCAGTTCAGCGGTTCGAATCCCTAGTGCCGCGTAAAGGGGTGAGCTCCCATTACTTGTCCCAGCTTCTGACAAGCTAGCAGTTCGAAAGCACATAAAAAAGGGACTACCTTTAGTGGGAAGGTAACAGTGTTCTGTGCACCTTTGGTGTTTAGTCATGCCAGCCACATGACCACGGAGATGTCTTTGGACAGCGCTGGCTCTTCAGCTTTGAAACGGAGATGACCTCTTCCCCCTAGAGTCGGGAACGACTAGCACATATGTGCGAGGGGAACTTTTTTACCTTTACCTTACTGATACAGGAGCACGAACAGGGCGAGGTGGGGGCTACAGGGAGATGGGCAAAAGAGTCAAGATGGCGCCACCATCTGCAATGAAAGCCCTGCCCCTTTAATCTGGAAGAGCTGTGATCGTATCCTTGTGGCCGCCATCTTGTAAAAAAAAAATACAAGTAGAAAAATAGGGACCACCTTTGGTGGGAAGGTAACAGCGTTCCGTGCTCCTTTGGCATTGAGTCATGCCGGCCACATGACCACGGAGACGTCTTCGGACAGCGCTGGCTCTTCAGCTTTGAAACGAAGATGAGCACCGCCCCCTAGAGTCGGGAACGACTAGCACATATGTGCGAGGGGAACCTTTACCTTTACCTATACTGTATTTTAAGGCCATTTTCTCACACCCAATGCATTTTCTCCCTATGTGTCTGTTCCTGATATATCTGTACACCTTTTTGAAGTCCTAACATTGAGACAAAAGTCTTCAGAAATGGGGACTTCGGAGATTAAACGATGTTACTTTGTGGGTGGATCAACCCGGTTAGTTTCAGAATTCATAAGAATCCAGTCCCTTGCCCTCCCTGTGAGCCTCCGTGAAACATCTTCCTGGAGAGAGAAAGAAATGTGTATATTCTTCTTTTTCACAACAACCATATTAATTATAATAAATCTTGCACTGAAGTCTCTCAGATTCTGCAAGTGAGCACAGCCGAATAGCATAACGTGCAAAAACAATACCCAACTCGTTTATTTGCATATATATTGGTTTCTTTCATATAATTTATTCCTCTGTTAAAGCAGGGAGGAGCAAAGGCCTGTTCAAACCAACCACACCTTTGATGCTTCTGTTATGCTAAATGCCTGCTGTTAGCATTTCCATTTTCCCAGGCACTATCCCAGAGAAGAGCAAGAAAGATGATTAGGGGACCGGAGGCTAAAACATACAAAGAACAGCTGCAGGAATTGGGCAGGGGTGAAAACCAGCAGGTTCTGACCAGTTCTGGGGAGCCAGTAGCGGAAATTTTAAGCAGTTCGGAGAACTGGCAAATACCACCTCTGACTGATCCCAGAGTTTATTATTGGTTCAATTTATATGCCGCCCTTCTCCGGAGACTCAGGGCGGCTTACAATGCATTAAGCAATAGCCTTCATACTTTTGTATATATCTGCTTAGTAGGGCTTTCGGCCCCCCCTAAGCGGTGTTCTTTTTTATACAAAGTCATCTTATTGCCCCCACTATCCGGGTCCTCATTTTGCCTACCTCGAAAGGATGGAAGGCTCAGTCAACCTTGAGCCTGGTGAGATTTGAACTCACAGTAATTGCAGGCAGCTAAGTGCTAATTAACAGCACTTAAGTCCGCTGCGCCACCAAGTCTCCTTCACTCCTTCGCTCCTGGCATGCGATGGCCCGGTAGGCCCATTTTTCTCTCTCACCTGGCTCCAGAGCCTCTCTAGGAGTCTGGGGAGGGTGAAAACAGCCTTCCCCACCCCTCCAGAGGCCAGAAACGGCCCGTTTGCTGACTTCTGGTGGGCCCCGAAGGCCCGAAAATCAGCTGGCTGGCACACGCATGTGTGCCGGAGCTGAGCTAGCGTGCCCACTGATATGGCTACGTGTGCCACCTGTGGCACGCGTGCCATAGGTTCGCCATCATGGGTCTAGTTGAGTGAAAAGAAGGACCAGAGGAGACATGATAGCAGTGTTCCAGTATTATCAAATAATATCCTAGGCCAATGAGCTCTTTCTCTTTTGTGAATTTCCAGTGAGGTTCCTGTCTCTACTCCCTTTTGAAAAAAAAAAAAAGGCATTGGAGGAACGTGGATTGGCTAAAAGTGACAAGAATCAGAAATTGGGATTTCAGATTCCAGAAAGAGCTGTTTTAGATTTCTCTCTGTCATTTGAAACCATGGATGCCCCACTGCTGTCCAGACTGGATGGATGAAACCCTTTTCTCCCTTATTATATGAGTTCCTGCTATTCAACCGATCTGCAAATCATGCCTTGTGCACACCTCCCATGCCAACAAACACAAATGATACAACTCTCCCATCGAAACACATCAATTCAGACCCCAACATGGCCCAAACATTTGCTTCCTGCTCTTTGACCCACTCAGCATCATGAATATCACTGACTCTGCTTCCTGTTCAAATTTCAGGGAAGGCAGGAAACTCAAGCCTCAGTCTGCAGGCCGTCATCGGTGTTCTGAATGCACAGGGAAATCAACGAGTGCTCAGGGAAATCAAAAGCCTCTCCATGTTTCTAGTCCCTATTTTGACTCAGTTGTCATTTTCAGAGCAACTGGGCTGTATGCTGAATTGGTCAATGGGAGGGTGACAGAATCTTCAAAAGTACAGAAGCTCCCGAAAAAATGATAAAGCAGCATATAGATTTGAAACCAGAAATATTTTTGTTGGCCATTCTGCTGGGAAAATATAAGAAAAGGACTATAAATTTGATTTTACATGTATTAACTGCAGCTAGAACTGCCCTACTAAGCAGGTATATACAAAAAAGTATGAAGGCTATTGCTTAACGCATTGTAAGCCGCCTTGAGTCTCGGGAGAAGGGCGGCATATAAATCGAACCAATAAATAAATAAATAAATAAATAAATAAACAAACAAACAAACAAACAAACAAACAAACAAATAAATAAATAAATAAATGTACAGACGCTCCCAAAGATAGGGAAAAAGAAGAAAGAAAGAAAAAGAAAGAAAGAAAGAAAGAAAGAAAGAAAGAAAGAAAGAAAGAAAGAAAAGGGAGGGATGGAAGGAAGGAAGAAAGGAGAAAGAAAGAAAGACAAGAAAAAGAAAGAAAGAAGAGGGAGGGAGGAAGGAAGGAAGGAAGGAAAGAAAGAAGAAAGGAAGGAAGGAAGGAGAAAGGAAAGGATGGAAGGAAAAAGAAAGAAGAAAGAAAAGGGAGGGAGGGAGGGAGAGAAGGAAGGAAGGAAGGAAGGAAGGAAAACCAGAGGTGAAAATTTTAAAAAGCAACCAAAAACAGAGGTGTCTACAGATTGTGGTCCAAGAAGTTAATTTAAATAATAATAAATAAGTTAAGATGATGTAAAAAAAAATGCAGACGTTGTGGCTGGCACCTTGGCTTTTTGCCTACCCTTTGCAGACATTCCTGATCTAAAGGGTGGATAGCTTCAGTGCCACGGAGCGGAGGGCAGCTTGCCTGATGGACGGAATGCTGAAAAAGTCACTTCTGTAAAATATCAGGGCACCCACTTTCTGCCAGAAAAAGGAGAAGTGGGCTGTGCAAAGAGGAATGCCGCAGCAGGCAGGAGAATTAAAAGGAAGGGACAGATCAGGTGGGGAGATCAGGGAGGGGCATCCGGTGGGAGGGGCAAAGCACCTGAATAAATTGATCAGAGGCAGATGGACTGCAATACAGCTGTAAGGATTTATAGGCTTAATAATATCTACTGGAAATATTGTCTAGTTTGCAAATATCCTGCAGATCTTTCAAAAGATAGTATTCCAAGAAACACAGCCTAGCCTTTAAATCTACTTTTGGAAAACTTAACAGCTTTCCCCGGTTACCTTACAAAATGTGATTTAAAAACAACTGCAATTCATTTGCTGAATGCCAAAAACATTTTTTTTTTAAATTCCCTTAGCATTTGATAACTTGTGGGATTCTGCTTCACCGCTTGCGGACGCTGGCTGTCTTTCTCTGCCTGTCTTTTATTTTCTTCTGTACATTTCAGGGTATTTTATATTGTATTAAAGGTATTTTAATGTTGCACAACCACCTGGAGATGCCCAGCATGATGGGAGAAGTAGATTTTAAGAAAGAAAGAAAGAAAGAAAGAAAGAAGGAAGGAAGGAAGGAAGGAAGGAAGGAAGGAAGGAAGGAAAGAAAGAAAGAAAGAAAGAAAGAGGGAGGGATGAAAGGGAGGGAGAAAGGAAAAAGAAAGAAAAGAAAAAGAAAGAAAGAGGGAGGGATGGATGAAAGGGAGGGAGGAAGGAGAAAGAAAGAAAGAAAGAAAGAAAGAAAGAAAGAAAGAAAGAAAGAAAGAAAGAAAGAAAGAAAGAACATTAAAGGAAGAATGAAACGTGTGGTAGATTTTTATTATTACTTTTTTTTGCACTTTGCTAGAGATTGACTCAGAAGCCGAAAGACATTCCAGCAAAGTTCACACTTTTCAAAACTTGCAGTCCCTCGAAAATGAAACACTTTAAAAAAAAAAAAGAACAGAAAAGGAAAAAAAAAACAGGGCTATATTATCAATGAAATATGTACTTGCATGGCAAATTCACTTTGGTGAGAACATTCATGATTTTGCAGGGAAAACAGCCAGGGGAAAAAATGCTTTCAAGTGAACAGGGTCTATTTATAAAAAGTTCACAGCTGCTTTGAACTCTTGCAGTTTTTTTAAAAAAAAAGAAAAAGAAAAAGGAAGAAAGAAAGAAAATTTCAGCACAAAACTGAAGGGCTGATCTTCCCACTCAAGGCTGTGTTGTACAAAAATAGCAAAAAAAAAAAAAAACCCCAAAAAACCCCAGAAAGGTGTTGGGAACGTGACATAAGCACAAGCCCCTGGACGATGCCAAGCTGGCATGAGTAGCCAACACTCCACAAGAAAAGTCTCAAGATACAGGACGTTCTCAGCAGACTTGAACATTGGGCCCTATCCGACAAAATGAAATTCAGTGTTGAGAAATGTAAGGTTTTATATTTAGGCAAGAAAAACCCAAATGTTCAGGTATAGAATAGGTCCGTGATGGCGAACCTATGGCACTGCGTGTCACAGGTGGCACGTGGAGCCATATCGGTGGGCACGCGAGCTCAGCTCCGGCGGGCATGTGCACGCTGGCCAGCTGATTTTCAGGGCTTCTGGGCCCACCAGAAGTCAGGAAACAGGTTGTTTCTAGCCTCCAGAGGGCCTCAGGCAGGGGGGGGAGAGGGAAGGCTGTTTTCACCCTCCCCAGGCTCCTAGAAAGCCTCTGGAACCTGGGGAGGGTGAAAAATGGGCCTACCAGGCCCACCGTGCCATCGCATGCCAAAAGCGGGGGGGGGGAGTGCACGCATGCATGGGGGCGGGGCACATAGAATTGTGGGTGTGGGCATGCACACGCGCGATCCCATGAGCTTTCCCCGCTTTTGGCATGCGATGGCAGAAAGGTTAGCCATCCCTGGAATAGATGGTACCTGGCTCAAAAGTCGTAACTGCGAGAGGGATCTTGGAGTCCTGGTGGACAATCACTTGAATATGAGCCAGCAGTGTGCAGTAGCCAAGTCGGTCCTAGGCTGCATTAATAGAAGAATAGAATCAAGATCACATGAAGTATTAATACCACTTGGTAAGGCCCAGGGGTGGGTTCTAAATTTTTTTACTACCGGTTCTGTGGGCGTGGCTTATTTTGTGGGTGTGGCTTGGAGGTCATGTGACTAGGTGGGCGTGGCTAGCTGGTCAGAGTCATTTCTGGAAGGTCCTCGCACTTACGACCCGACTTATTTGTTTGCTTTTAACACTGATCAGCTGTAGGACGGCCCTTTGGGCAAGAGTTTAAACAGTTTTTTTCCCTCTAGTCATCAGCTGGGACTCAGGAGGCAGCAATAGATTGGGGGTGGGACCAAATAAAAGGTAAGAATAATGGGGGTGGGAGGGGAGGAGAACCGGTTCGGTGACGTCATATTGTCACCGCTACCGGCTCGGCCGAACCGGACCGAACCAGGAGGAACCCACCACTGGTAAGGCCACACTTGGAATATTGCATCCAGTTTTGGTGATCACCATATAAAAAAAGATGTTGAGACTCTAGAAAGAATGCAAAGAAGAACAAAGATGGTTAGGCAACTGAAGGCTAAAACATACAGTATGAAGAACAATTGCAGGAATTGGGTATGTCTAGTTTAGTGAAAAGAAAGACTCGGGATGACATCATAGCAATCTTCCAATATCTCAGGGGCTGCCACAAAGAAGATGGGGTCAACCTATTCTCCAAAGCCCCTGAAGCAGTGGTAGGATTCAGCCAGTTCGCACCTATTTGGGAGAACCGGTTGTTGGAAGAAATCTTATTTTGTTTTTTTTTCCACTTAACACAGCTAATCTTGTAAGGAAGGCAGGAAGGAAACATTCTGCTGTTGTTTCTAGCCTAATCTTTATTGCCCTGCTTACAGAAACTGCCTCTCTGGTTAAGCCTTGTTACATTGTAACAGCTAAGGCAAAGCGCCCATCGACGTGAGTGACATTGAATTTATTTATTTATTTATTATTTATTACAAGTATTTATATGCCGCCATTCTCCCGAAGGACTCAGGGCGGCCAACACAAGTTAAGAAATAAGTACAATAAAATCATAATTTAATCCAAATAATTAATTAGTAGTAAATAATAAAGCCCGGAATCAGTCTCAGCCTATTTGTTTGAAAAGCCAAGTCTTCAAGTCCCGACGGAAGGAGCGGAGATCAGGAGCCGTCCGGAGCTCAGTAGGTAATTCATTCCAGAGGGTGGGAGCACCCACAGAGAACGTCCTACCCCTGGGCACAGCAAGGTGACATTGGCTCGCCGTCGGAACCCTGAGGAGAGCAGCCCTATGTGAGCGAACAGGACGGTGAGAGGCAGGTAGGAGAAGGTCATGCAAATATCCCAGACCTAAGTCATGAAGGGCCTTATAGGTGAGGACTAGCACCTTGAAGCGGACCCGAAGAACCACTGGTAACCAGTGCAGCTCACGCAGGAGGGGTGTTATATGGGAGTAACGAGGGGCTCCCATAACAACCCGTGCAGCTGCATTCTGGATCAGCTGGAGTCTCCAGGGGCATCTCAGGGGCAGGCCCATGTAGAGGGAATTGCAGTAATCCAAGCGGGAAGTAACCAGGGCATGAGTGACTGTATGAAGGTCATCTCGGTCCAGGAAAGGGCGCAACTGGCGCACCAGGCGAACCTGTGCGAAGGCCCCCCTGGTCACGGTCGTTAGATGGTCTTCTAGGGATAGCCGAGCATCCAGGAGGACACCCATGCCCACATAGTCACATGACCACCGAGCTATGCCTCCCCAGCTGGTCATTAGGGCAGAGAACCGGTTGTTAAATTATTTGAATCCCACCACTGCCCTGAAGGCAAGTCAAGAAACAATAGATGGAAACTAATCAAGGAGAGAACCAACCTAGGAATTAACGAGAAATTTCCTGACAGTTAGAACAATTAACCAGTGGAACTGCTTGCCTCCAGAAGTTGGGGGGGTTCTGCATCACTGGAGGTTTTTAAGAATGGTAAAGGATCTCCTGCTTGAGCAGGGGGTTAGACTAGAAGACCTCCTAAGTCCCCTTCCAACTCTTCCAATTCTGTATATTCTCCAAACTGCTCCTTGAGTTCTGTTGAAAAGCTCGGTTCATGCAGACGGATGGGAAGTCATTAATTTCCTTTTGAGAGGGTTGCAAAAATCGAGCCGCTGCAATTTAGCCCAATCTATGTCCTTTCCCATTCCTGTCTCATTCCTTTGCTGCTCGTCAAAAGAGGAGACTGGGATATGGAGAGGTCAGAACGGGATGGGTGGGAAACAGCTTTTTAGATGGGAAATTTCTCATTAGTGTGAAAAATAAATATCCCAATGAAATCAGGTTTGGGCTGACGCCAGTGGAAACACTGCCTCAGTCTGGACAGGAGATAGAGAAGTTGTATTTGTCTCGCCGGTATCAAAACAGGATTATAATCACCCTGCCTTCGTCTCACAGCCCACTTGCACCCAAAGAAGCCACGGGAAATATATTTCCTGCTACATCCCCAATATATTGTCGTGATTTTATCTCCACTTAACCCCAACGCTGATATGATAGCAGCAGTGGTGAAATCCATTTTATTTTTACTACTGGTTCTGTGGGCGTGGCTCAGTGGGCATGGCAGGGAAAGGATACTGTAAAATCTCCATTCCCACCCCACTCCTGGGGAAGGATATTGCGGGTACTTATGGGGGCGACATGGCGCTCCCATGTAACACCTCTTCTGCGGTGAGCTGCATTGGCTTCCGGTGGTCTTCCGAGTGCGCTTCAAGGTATTGGTTCTCATCTTCAAAGCGCTCCATAGCTTAGGGCCCGTTTATTTACAAGACCACCTTCTGCCACCGATAACCTCCCACCGGCCAATAGCTCCCACAGAGAGGGTCTCCTCAGGGTGCCGTCTGTCAGGCAATGTCGGCTGGCGACCTCCAGGGGAAGAGCCTTCTCTGTGGGGGCACCCGCCCTCTGGAATGAGCTACCCCCAGGGATATGACTGATCCCGGACCTCCGTACCTTTTGCCGGGCTCTGAAGACTTTTTTATTTCAGCAAGCCGGGCTGGCTTAAAATTTTTAATTGGTTAATTTTATGGGTAAGGGGTTTTAAATTGGGGGAAGCCAATATAGATTTAATTATGTTTTAAAGTATTTTAATGTTTATATTGTATGTTTTTTAATCCTGGCTGTTCACCGCCCCGAGTCCTTCGGGAGAGGGGCGGTATAAAAATTTAATAAATGAAATGAAATGAAATGAAATGAAAATCTCCATTCCCACCCCACTCCTGGGGAAGGATATTGCAAAGTCTCCATTCCCACCCCACTCTGGGGCCAGCCAGAGGTGGCATTTGCCGGTTCTCCGAACTGCTCAAAAATTCCGCTACCAGTTCTCCAGAACCTGTCAGAACCTGCTGGATTTCACCCCTGGATAGCAGTCTTCCAGTACTTGAGGGGCCGTCACAGAGAAGAAGGGGGGGTTCAATCTCTTCTTCAAAGCACCTGAGGACAGGACAAGAAATAACAAGTGGAAGATCATTAAAGAGAGCTCCAACCTAGTTCTAAGCGGAAATTTCCTGCCAGTGAGAACAGCTTGCCTCCAGAATGCCCAAAGGTGATTTTTCACGTTTCGCTTTTCATCCAAGAAGCTTCTTCAGAAATGAATTATTCTCAATGAAAAAAAAGAACCGAGAAAGTCTACTTGGCTTTTGGAAGGAAACCATGACCTGGATGATTGAGAATCTCTATAGAGACCCTTGCCTCCAGAAGTCGTGGATGCTCCATCACTGGAGGTTTTCAAGAAGAGCTTGGACAACTAATTGTCTGAAATGGTATAGGGCCGTGATGGTGAATGTATGGCATGTGTGCCACAGGTGGCATGCAGAGCCATATCTGTGGGCACATGAGTGTTGCCCTAGCTCAGCTCCAGCACGCATGTGCGTGCTTGCCAGTTGATTTTTGGGCCTTCCGGGCCCATGGGTCATTTCCAGCCTCTGGAGGGCCTCCAGGGAGGGTGGGGAAGGCCGTTTTCGCCCTCCCTAGGCTCCTAGAAAGCCTGGGGAGCCTGGGGAGAGCGAAAAACAGGACTTCCGGTCCCACCGGAAGTCGAGAAATGGGCCGTTTCCGGCCTCTGGAGGGCCTCTGAGGGAGGGAAGGCTGTTTTTGCCCTCCCCAGGTTCCCCAGGCTGGGAAGGGCAACATCACTAGGAAACATCACTAGGCCCATCCACTTTTGGCACGCGACGGCAAAAAGGTTAGCCATTACTGGTATAGGATCTCCTGCTGCTGCTAGAAGACCTCCAAGCTGCCTTCCAACTCTGTTAACCTATGTTCTGTACCTCAGGAGAGGTAGCTTCTATTAGTCTCTGTTACCAACATGTCACAGTTTACAAATTTTTACAGTGGTAAAACTGACAGTGGTAAAAATTTTCTGCTCGCTTCAGGATGGGCTGAAAGGCCTTCAACTCCATGTTTTATGGGTGGAAAACCGTGTTGATACTACTAGGACCTGAGGAAGGCAACCTGAGGAAGGGATGAAGAGAGATGAAAAAGGACAAGAGTAGCAAAATGTCGACAGCACATAGTTGTTTTGTAGTTAGGTACAAGCAGAGACCTGCCTTTCGCCCAACAGGTTTTTCCCACATGCATTTGATCAGTGTGCTAAGCTCGGTTACTATTGCCCTTGGTTAGTTTATTTTGGAGAATGCATTTACGGCTCCCCGGTTTAACCATTTCTACCCAAATTTCAATACCGTAATATACTTGGTGCTGTTATTCTGTCTGCGCAGTCTCAACCTGCAACTTGTTAAAACAGCAGCTACGAAATAAAAAAAGTAACAATAATTGCACCCATCTCTTTAGGTTCTCGTTGATTTATTTTTTTTCTGAAATGCCAGTCTGCATTCATACAACGCCCTTAAACTGGTTGCTGAATTAGCCCGTTTTCTGGATTTGCTGAAATACCTTAAGCCGTAAACATAGCAAGTGGGATGGGTTAGGTGTGGGGATTATGCAGAGCCACAAAGAGGCTAACCCTGGTTAAAAGTGCACTTAGGTTGCTATTTGGCATGGTTACAGGTGTGCGTCAAAGCAATCCAATCTCTCCTTCCTCAGCACAAAAAAAACATGAACTAATTAACCATAATTGGTCCATTCCTTCCTGAGGTGTCTGCAGAATTGGAAGTTTTCTTCAAAAATGACAAGAGCCACTTTGCAAAACGGCGTCTATGGAGATTCTCAGTCCTCCCGGTCATGATTGTCTCAAAAATACAACGGGACTTTCTGGATTTTCTTTGAAGACGTTTCGTTTCGCTTCTCATCTCATCACTCAGAGCTGAAGAAGCTTCTTGGATGAGAAGTGAAACGTCTTCAAAGAATTTATTATTATTATTATTATTATTATTATTATTATTATTATTATTATTTTGCAAAGCTGTGTAATGGTTTTCCGGAAATGAGCTTGGGAAAGAGAAGGAAGAGCCACAGACTAGAAAACAGTCAGATTTGATTCAGGAGAAATTGCAGAAGAAATAAAGGAATGGCAAATTTCTCAGAAAGGATCCTCCCTAGTTTCTTGGATTGTATAGGTGAGGGGGGGGGGAGAGAGATGCACTTTCAGACTGATAATATCCTAGTGATATCAGGCTGAGCCTACGAATGATGTGGAACAATTCAGCCAAGAGTTCAGTTCTTTTTTGCCTTAACACCAGTGGTGAAATCCAATTTTTTTTTTTACTGTGGGTGTGGCTTGCTGGGTGTGGTGTGGCTTGGTGGGCATGGCTTGGTGGGCATGGCAGGGGAAGGATACTGCAAAATCCCCATTTCCTCCCCACTCCTAGGGGAAGGATATTGCAAAATCTCCATTCCCACCCCACTCTGGGACCAGCCAGAGGTGGCATTTGCCGGTTCTCCAAATTACTCAAAATTTCCGCTATTGGTTCTCCGAACTGCTCAAAATTTCCGCTACCAGTTCTACAGAACCTGTCAGAACCTGCTGTATTTCACCCCTGCTTAACACATAAGAGACTGAATCTTGCCAGACTAAACCTTTACTACCTTCAGCTTAACGGATATACCCTGGGAGAGTGTAGGGAGTGACTATCTGTACTCTCTACCTCCCCTTCTGAGGAGTGTGGTGGCTCCTCAGAGAGGTTGGAACGCTGGGCAGCAGTTAAACAAGCCCGTGTTCGAGACCCGAGAGTTGATATCGAGCAGGGTTGAGCTCTCGTCCTTCACTCCAGCTCCTGCGGGGGACATGAAATCAGTCCCCACCTGGGCATTCCCAGGGCAACAGTGATGTCACAGCTTTCAACCCAGAAGCACCAGAGTAAAAAAAAAAATTCATTGCTGGGCTGGGCTGCCTCTTGTCCCTCTCCCCCCATTCCACCTTTCTAGAATGTGCTCCCTCCTTCCTGGGAAACTGCCCTCTCACCATAATCCTTCATACCAGCTCCCCCTCCATGGGCATCATTTCTCACAGTTAATGCAACTTTACATAAAATTGGAGCTAGTCTATTCTACATAACAAAGATCTACCTCCTTCAGGCAGAGCCATAGTAGGAATTGCCCAAAGCCCTTTCATAACATCATCACCCAGCAAGAGTCAACCAAGCCTGGGACACAGACAACCTACAAAGTTACCCCTGCATTGCCCCATGGGAGTCTGACAAGCAATCAGAACACAAGCTCAATTTCAAAAGCCCAGAGAGGGCATAAAACCCAGGCACTCTCAGCATCTCTTCCCTTTTTTCTGCCCAGGACCTCAAACCATGTGGTCCTGTCCATTATTAAACCATCTTTCCAAACAGTCTCCATGTTTCCAGTGTCTATTTCCCCACTTGGAACTGAATCCAAAAGGATATTTCTTCCTACACACAAAACGGAGGACATTGTATCACAACAGCCCCTTTTGTCCTCTGCATAGACACCTTTCTCCCTCCCTCCTTCCCTGATCTGCAACTACATTCATACAATAGGTTGCGTTTGAGTAGTATTAATTCTGTGTTGTAAAAACAGTTCCCTGCAAGCTATCAGACATTTCCAATCTACATATCCTTGCAATAGAGTTGCTCACTGTCACGTACTCAAAGGCAGTTAAATTCACACCCTTCCTCTCCTGGACAGGATTTTAAAAAAACAAACAAACATTGGTTGTTTAAAATATTATGGCAGAATTCATGGAGAAACTGTGGACCAGGAGTGTTAAAAGCAAAGAAAAATCACAATTTCCCAACAGTTTATGATTCAGGTTTAGATTGTAAGAAACTGGAAAATTCAGATAAAATGTCTAGAGAATGTCCAGAGAAATTGACCTGTTTAATTTTGGAATAAGATTTAGATTTTAAGAAGCTGGAAGAAGTTGAGAGAAACAAATGTAAAGAAACAGATGCTTCAGATAGTGTTGCTTCTGAAAAAATAGATAAATAATGCTATAATTTTGATGTCTATTTTCTGTGCGCTAAGTAAGCTCCATTGTCTATTTCTCTTTGTAAATTACAGAATTAGATACTTAAATTTCAAGACTGAATTCCTACAGTGTGCCAAAAATATATATATTTTTCTCTGTAGAACCTTTCTGTTAATCTGTCCTATTAATTTGGGATTCTCCTCCCATCTCTTTTTTTAATGCAGACTTTAAGGTAGAATTCTCTCTACTTGTAGCAGGCCACTGCCATCTAGTGGTCAGCCACCAGTACTGAATTTTCCCCCTGATTTTCCTTTTTACCCAAGTTGTTGTTTTCCGGTCATTTAAACTGCTCTGTAATTAATCTTCTTCACTATTAAATGCTTATTCTTAAACACTGACCATTCAACAAGGTATTACATGTTTGCTTTTCACCATTTTTAACAAGGTTTGATTTCATTTATTCCTTGTGAGAGTGGTCTGTCTTCCAAGTGGAATGGAAGAGAAAGCTGACTTTTCTAGGTGGCAGCACTGAATTACTTTCCTTGTCTTAAATTATTTTTTCCCCTTTTAATTGGTAAAAAGATGCAAGCCCTCTCTCACACACACATACCAGAGTTAGGATGCAGTGTGAGGTACCCCTGGAAGGAGTCTAGGAGTTTGACACGGGTGTCAAACTTGTGGCCCACGGGCTGGATGCGTCACACACTGGCCACGCCTATTCCCAGTTTAGTGAAGGGGGAAAAGTCACGATACATCACACAATGTCACCATGACAATGTGAGTTGGACACCCCTGATCTAGGACAACTCGCCATGGCTGACTTGCCTGGCTGATGTTGTGGCCCGCCAGCAGCCAGCGGAGATGGTGGCAGAATCAGACAGCGAGGAGGTTGGAGAGGAACATGGGCCAGTCCTGGAGTCTGGGGAAGGCTCTGATGAGTGCTCTGCATCGGAGGCAGAGATGGGGCCAGGGCCGTCCGACAATTATCAGCTGCGTTCGGAGTCAGACATCAGTGGGGCAGAAGAACAGCTGGAGCCTGTTCCCAGTGTGTGCATGTGCAGAGCTGCCAGGAGAAGGGAACAGCTAAGGAACAAGGGCCAACTCAGGAGTAAAGCCATAGGTGGACGGTGAATGAACCCTCCCATTGGGAATAAAGAGGAGCGAAGGGGAGGGGAGTTTGCAGGAGACAATTAGTCTAATTCATTAAGGTGAAGATCTGTTCCTGACTTCTTGCCAAGTATTGTCTGCTCCAGCGTGGCGTTTGGAAGATATCAGCCTGGCAACTCTCCAAGCCTGAGAAAGGTCTGTAGTTGTGAAATCTCATGAAAGACTGTTTGTCGGGACTCTCTAGCAGAGAGGAATTTCCCTTTAACCTAAATAATAGAGGTTTTATTGGGACAAGGAGTCTGCTTCATGCTCTTGGGAAGCCTAGATCAGAACAGGCTGACTCGCCCCAACTATCTCACCCCATCCAACTCTCCCCGGCCGACTCACCCTGAGAAACTCAGTGCAGGACAACTCATTTCAGCCAACTCACTGAGGGACAATGCGCTGTGAGACAATGCTACAAAAGATAACTCACGAGAGGGACAAGTGAATTGCAGTGGTCCTTGTCTTGCTTTAGGTTTGAACCTTCTCAGGTTAGAAGTCTATGAGGCTGGGTGAGCTTCCATTCTGCTTGTCCCTCTGTTGAGTTATCCTGCGTTGAATTGTCCCACAGCAATTTTTTCCATGTCAAGTTAGCCGCAGCAAGTCAGTCATGGTAAGAGAGCCGGGGCGAGTCAGCCACAGTGAGTTGTCTCATTTCACCCTGAAAAAATAGTGGTGACAGGGGACATTACTAAGTCACTACCCTTAAAGAAGGAGACTGATCCATGCAGGGGCAGGATTCAAAAATTTTAGCAACCAGTTCTCTACCCAGTTGCTGGGTGGCCATGGCCATGGTGGGCTTGGCCTACTTGGCCTCCTGCACCACGGCGGGCGGGGGGGGGGGCGTTTTCACCCTCCCCAGGATTTGTAGGCTTTCCTCAAGCATCTGGAAGGGCAAAAACAGCCTTCCCTGGGCTCTGGAGGCCCTCTGGAGGCCAGAAATGGGCCCATTTCCAGACTTCCAGAACTTCCAGGAGGCCCACTTTTCACCCTCCTAGAGCCTCCATGCGAGCCCTGCACTTACCTGGCATCCAAAATGGGCCGCGTGGAGACTCCTGGGAGGGGCAGATTGGGTAGGCGGGGCCAGCCAGTCTTTGCAACTACCGGTTTGGCGAACCAGATGTAAAATTAGCATCCGGTTTGCCTGAATCAGTCCGAACCGGCTGAATCCCACTCCTGGATCCATGGTGTGAAGACTTAGGGAACTTCTAGAAGGACAGTTTTGAGTTCATTTTGAAGGCTTCCTAACCCTTCAAAATGAATCATTCCCCTAAACCTCCGTTTAAAATTTATTTATTTGTTTTTGGGGATTAACATGTTTTGAAAACCCAGCCGATTCGGTGAGCTGATCATTGGATGCCTTCTACAAAAAGAAAAAAAAAAGAAGTTAATGAATTAATCAGGCTACATCTGCTACATGAATACCGCCCCTGGCTCTTCTATTGAGTGGAAAACCTAACAGGAGTTAAAACTCGTGGTATCCTCGAATGAAAGTTTGCAGCTCTGCGCGTGAGTTTAAATTTCTGGGGTTGCTGCTGCTGCGGGCAAAATGTAAGACAGATGGAAGAAGACATACATGGTGACTGTGCTTATTTCCCCAAAGGCAAAGAAAAGGAAGGAGAGAAAAGGAAGAGAAGGAAAGAGAATGCAGAAAAATGCAAAGGACTAGATGAGTGTATCGCAACCTTAGGAACTTTAAGATGGGTGGACTTCAACTCCCAGAATTCCCCAGCCAGCATAGCTGGCTGGGGAATTCTGGGAGATGAAGTCCACCCATCTTAAAGTTGCCAAGGTTGAGAAACACTGCTTTAAATCTAGGAAGCTCCTTTTTTCATTGTCTCATCCCACATCCAGTAGGAACGGCAGCTAGCCCATTTCAATTTATTCCACGGATTGGAAACTAAGGAAGTATAAAATCAGTCATCTGGTCCAGTGGTGGGTTTCGAATTTTTTTTACTACCGGTTCTCTGGGCATGGCTTTGTGGACGTGGCACGGCTTGGTGGGCGTGGTTTGGTGGGCGTGGCAGGGGAAGGATACTGTAAAATCTCCATTCCCACCCCACTCCAGGGGAAGGTTTGGTGGCGCAGCAGACTAAAACACTGTTAAGTAACACCAGCTGCCTGCAATTACTGCAAGTTCAAATCTCACCAGGCTCAGGGTTGACTCAGCCTTCCATCCTTTCGAGGTAGGTAAAATGAGGAGCCGGTTTGTGGGGGCAATAAGCTGACTTTGTATAAAAAAGAACACCGCTTGGGGGGGGGGGCGAAAGCCCTACTAAGCAGGTATATACAAAAGTATGAAGGCTATTGCTTAACGCCTTGTAAGCCGCCCTGAGTCTCCGGAAAAGGGCGGCATATAAATCGAACCAATAAATAAATAAATAAAAGGTTACTGCAAAATCCCCATTCCCTCCCCACTCCAGGGGAAGGATACTGCAAAATCCCCATTTCCGCCCGATCAGCTGGGACTCAGGAGGCATAAAATTGATGGGGGCAGGGCCAGCCAGAGGTGGTATTTACCGGTTCTCCGAACTACTCAAAATTTCCGCTACCGGTTCTCCAGAACTGGTCAGAGCCTACTGAAACCCACCTCTGATCTGGTCTCTGCATTGGAGCTACAATCATAACCACATATATCCTGTGGACAAACAAGGCAGCAGTGGGTTTCAAATTTTTTTACTACCGGTTCTGTGGGCGTGGCTTAGTGGGCATGGCATGGCTTGGTGGGTGTGGCTTGGTGGGCGTGGCAGGGGAAAGATACCGCAAAATCTCCATTCCCTCCCAATTAGCTGGGACTTGGGAAGCAGAGAATAGATGGCGGCAGGGCCAGTCAGAACTTTTACTACCGGTTCTCCGAATTACTCAAAATTTCCACTGCCGGTTCTCCAGAACTGGTCAGAACCTGCTGAAACCCACCTCTGAAACAGGCCCCAACCTAGCTTTCTCCAGCCGCACTGTTCATTAAACATCCAGGGCAAAATGTGCTTGCATTGTGCCTCGCTTCGTTGCCTGCGCTTGGTGAGCCAGTGGGCTCCCCAGCATTATGTTCCTGGCCTACCCACACAGCAGGACGCTAATGATGCCTCACAAAAAAAAGTGTCTGCAAAGAAGGGGCTTAAATTATTCAGCCACTTGCCAGTGCAATTAAATTAACTCTTCATTGGGAGCCATGAATATTTCACCAGGGGAGAGGCGCGGGAATTCTCTGAGCGGCCAGGATTCGCTTCCGAGGCAGCGGAGAGGGTGCATGGTCGGTGGGGTGAATCCTATAGACAGCTCATTTTTTTCTGAGGTTAGAAACTCCAGTGCGGGATTGCCTGCACCTACTAGGACAGGTTTGAAGGATGCATTCGCTAGATGAAAGCCAGAGAAATAATTGCTGGTTCCAAAATCTCAAACGGGAATCAGACGGGATTGGTTTTAAATATCTGCTTTGGAGAACAGTTCTTTCAATGGTCGGTTTCCGAGGTGGGCTGCTGGGGATTCGCAGGGGTTCGGGAGAACCTCTAGCTAAGATTCTGTGTAGTTCGGAGAACCCCCAAATCCCATGCCTGGCTGGCTCCACCCACCCCACCCCTCCCAGGAGTCTTCACGTGGCCTGTTTTGGATGCAGGTAAGTGCAAGGCACGCGCGGAGCCTCAGGTAGGGCGAAAAATAGGCCTACCAGAAGTTGGGGAAGGGCCTCCGGAGCCTGGGGAGGCCATTTTCACTCTCCCGGAGGCTCAAGAAAAGCCTCCGGAGCCTGGGGAGGGAAAACACACATACACACCTGCCATGGTGCAGGAGGCCGATTAGGCCACGCCTACCATGGCCACTCCCACCCAGCAACCAGGCAGAGAACTCCTTGGTAAAATTTTGGAAGCCCACCCCTGGTCAGTTTATTTCTCCAAGTAGCACCGAGAAGAGAACATGCTTTCTTCAAAGCTTCATCATAGCTTCTTCCAGTTGTGCCAGGTTAGTAGTATATTTTAACTCTCCGTTACAGGTTAGTCCTCGACTTACGACCAGAATTGGGACCAGAATTTCAATAGAATAGAATTGAAGAAAGTTAGCACCCCACCCCCCACCCCTCCTAGAAGAATGAAATATTTTAGGAAATATTTAAAAAGGCAGAATATTATATTTCCCCGGATGAAAAAAGGAGAAACATGTTTTAAAGACAAAGCAGCTCCCTGCAGCTCCTTGCCAGCTTGCCAGAATTCCCCAGCCAGCTTTGCCTGGAGGACTTCAACTCCCAGAATTCCCCAGCCAGTTGCCATAGTTGGAGTCCCCTGAGTTAAAGATCCATAGGACCCTCACCAGTGGTGGGTTCCTCCCGGTTTGGTCCGGTTCAGCCGAGCCGGTAGCGGTGACGATATGACATCACCGAACCAATTCTCCCCCTCCCCGCCGTCCCACCCCCCCCACACCCCCACGTTATTCTTACCTTTTATTTGGCCCCACCCCCAATCTATTGCTGCCTCCTGAGTCCCAGCTGATGACTAGAGGGAAAAAAAACTGTTTAAACTCTTGTCGCGGGGCTTCAAAGGGCCGCCCTACAGCTGATCAGTGTTAAAAGCAAACAAATGAGTTGGGTCGTAAGTGCGAGGACTGGTCGTAAGTGCGAGGACCTTCCAGAAATGACTCTGACCAGCTAGCCATGCAACCTAGTCACATGACCTCCAAGCCACAACCACAAAATAAGCCACGCCCACAGAACCGGTAGTAAAAAAAAATTAGAACCCACCCCTGACCCTCACCTCCAATATCTTCTTTCCAAGTCTTCTTCAGAGTCTCCACAGCCACTGGCTCACCTATATGACCCTCCAAGAATGATCCTGGGTTGAGATCAACTGCCCAAGATATAATATGATCTCCAAACCCAACACAAATCAAGTAATTCAGCTCAGAGCTGAAGAAGCTTCTTGGATGAGAAGCGAAACATCTTCCAAGAAAAACCAGAAAGTCCAGTGGCCTCTGGAAAAAAACACCTTTGGGACAACCATGACCTGGAAGACCGAGAACCTCCATAGACATTTGCAGATGGATAGCTCCTCAGTTCCTACCCCCCCCCGTCTCCTACCCCCTTCACCCGGTATAAAGGTGGCAAGAGAGTTCGCAAGCCACAATAGGAGAAATTCCTTTTTTGGCTCAGCCTTTTACATGAAGTCAGCTGCAAATGGCTTGCAGACCATAATTTATGGCTCGGATTCACGCCTCGTCCAAGCCACGGGTGAAACAAAACAGAATTAATGAGATGTATCGCCCCCTGTTTTTATGAGCAGCTATTGAAAGGACATCAGCCTGCCAACAAAAGTGCGTATAGTCAAGGCGATGGTTTTCCCAGTTGCAAAGGATGGCTGTGAAAGTTGGACCATAAGGAAGGCTGAGAAGGCCAAAGAATTGAGGCCTTTGGACTCTGGTGCTGGAGAAGACTCCTGCGAGTCCCTTGGACTGCAAGGCGATGCAACCGGTCAGTCCTAGAGGAGATCGACCCTGACTGCTCTTTAGAAGGCCAGATCCTGAAGAGGAAACTCAAATGCCTACTAAGGCAACATTTAACATCCAGCTGCCTGCAATTACTGTGAGTTCAATTCTCAACAGGCTCAAGGTTGACTCAGCCTTCCATCCTTTCTAAGGTAGGTAAATTGAGGACCCAGTTTGTGGGGGCAATAAGATGACTTTGTATAAATATACAAAAGGATGAAGGCTATTGCTTAACGCATTGTAAGCCGCCCTGAGTCTCCGGAGAAGGGCGGCATATAAATCAAATTTTAAAAAAATTAAAAAAATTAAAAAAAAAAAAAAAAAGAATGAGGTGGCTGGATGGAGTCACTGAAGCAGTAGGCATGAGCTTAAATGGTCTCCAGAGGATGGTAGAGGACAGGAAGGCCTGGAGGAACGTTGTCCATGGGGTCGCAATGGGTCAGACACGACTTCGCAACTAACAACAACAATTGAAAGGGCCTTCCTTCCACAAAGAGTCTGGAGTTGCTCGGCCATTCTATGCCCCTGCATGGAAACTTTCCAAGTTCAGCTCTGTGCCCAGTTCCCCAAATGCCGGTTCTGATTCCTCCTTCCTCCCAATTCCCCAGTTTCACAAGAGCCCTTCCCCCCCTCCCCTCCCCAACTATCCACATCCTCCCTTTCTCCGGCAGACGTGCTAACCTTGCGGCTGAAACCAGCGTGGCCTCTGTGATTCTCTCCAGTTTTCTGTGCTGAACAATTAATAATTTATTTCATTATGAGCAAAGAAGGAAGAGGGGTTGGGGGAAACAGCCAAAGAAACCGCTAACGAGATCAAAACAAGCCCCGTAACATCTGGCAGAGTTGCTTTCATCTTCGGCCTCTGGCATCCGGGGGAAATGGAGCTGGGCCTCAGATGGCATTGTGGAGATCTCAGCATGCCAGTTGCTCCTGGCCTGCCTTTCCCTGTTTGCTACCCCTTCCCCCTGCCTTCGTTGCCCATCCTAATTTTGCCTCCACCTACATCTTTGCCCAAGGTGTATCTTCTCCAGAACTGGAGAAAACCAGCCCAGCTGTCCTACCAAGACTTCTCCAACCTCTTTCCTTTGCCTTCTTGGCCAAGGAGAAATCCTTAGTGCTCTCTCTGTGCTTGGTTGTTTTCTTGCAGACCGTTGTTTCATTACCAAAGTAGGTAATATCATCAGTGCACTTGATTATGGTATTGTTTTCTGCATGATTGTTTGTCTGGTATTAAGCCCTGCTTATCTAAACGTTGGCTGCTGGAGAGTGAAAGGGAAAAAAATCACATCCCACCAACACTGGCTGGGGAGGGGAGAGGAGAGAGGGGGAGAGGGGGAGAGGCAAGGGAGGGGAGGGGAGGAGAAAGGAGGAGAGGAAGACAGCCATGCCAAATTTTCCATCTTTGTCACCCAGATTTTCCAGTCTCAATTGAAACCTATCTGAAGATTCCCCTCCTTCAATAAACATGAGGATAGGAAAAGAGAAGATACATAGCTTGGGGAAAAAACTGTGGATGATTCCTGAGCATGGTTGTTTCCTTGCAGACATTTCATTACCCAACTAGATAACATCATCAATACAAGTGAATGTGGGGTTCGCTTCCTGTTTACAGACCGTAGCTTGCCCTGGCAGTGTTAGTGGGTGTGGTTTCCTTCTTGCAAAACCTTTTCTTCAACCTCTGCAGCAGCCAACACCCAGATAAGCAAAGATTAATACCAGACAAACAATCAGGCAGAAAACAATACCATAATCAAGGAAATACCAAGGCGAAAGCCACATCCTCACCAAACCATCTCCTGTCCGATCTCTTCACCCTTATTCTGAGTGGTAGAAGCTTTCCCACTAAATAGTAAGCACTTGAAACCAGAAAGGCAGCACACTAGGAAATTCTACCCATCCCTTGGCTCAACCTACTCTAGAGATGGAAAATGCAGATGCCACTCTTTGTGGACAAGACCAAATTGATGCATCAGATGCGGGAGAAAATTCATTCACAAGTAAAGTGAAGTGTGAGTTGATATTGTTTCCTTCCATCTCGGAGGTTTGTGTGAAAAGTATTTTACACAATGATGGGAAAAGGACTGTAGGGTATTTATACACAGCGCTCTCATTCTCTCTCTCTCTCTCTCTCATTTTCTCTTTCTTTTTCTCTCTCTAGCTCTCTCTCGTCTTTGTCTCTCTCTTCTTCCTTCTCTCACTCTGTCTCTCTGTCTCTCTCTGTGTGTGTCTCTCTCTCTCATCTTTGTTTCTCTCTCTCTCTCTTCTTCCCTCACTCTTTTTTTCTCTCTCTCATCTTTGACTCTCTCTTCTCTCCCCCACTCTGTGTCTGTCTTTCTTTCTGCCTCTGCCTCTCTCTCTCGTCTTTGTCTCTCTCTCTTCATCCCTCTCTCTGTCTCTCTGTCTCTGTCATCTTTGTCTCTCTCCTCTTCCCTCTTTCTCTCTTTCTCTCTCTCTGTATGTCTCTCTCTGTGTGTCTTTCTTGTCTTTGTCTCTCTCTCTTCTTCCCCGCTATCTCTGTCTCTATCTCTCTCTCTCTCTCTCTGGCTGTCTGTCTCTCTCCATCTGTCTGTCTGTCTGTCTGTCTGTCTGTCTATCTATCTATCTATCTATCTATCTATCTATCGATCGATCGATCGATCGATCGATCTATCTATCTATCAATCTATCTATCTATCTATCATCTAACTCCCTTCCCAATATCCTGGGATCGGCAGCTGATTGCCACGATAAAGTTTGCAGCTTGTTGCCCTGCGACTGAAAAAAGCCACCGGCCTGTTCCACTTCTTAGAAAACCTTGTCGTGCCCACGACGGCCCCTCGGTCTCGCGCTCTGGCTTAGAGGGTTCATTCAGCCAGACAATGAATAATTCAGCCCCTTTAATCTTTCTTATTAACTTCTTCCCACAGGCCTTAGATCATTCGCTGCTCAGCTCTGGAGTGCCTCCGATTTGTCCCTGCCCGTCCAACTCTCCCAGGACTAAATGAGAAATTAGGATTGGTAGGAAAGGAGGCAAACTGGCACGTGAGTGAGTGATGTTTCCCTTCTCCCTGGAGCAGCAAAAAGAGAGAGGAAGAGAGAGGAAGAGAAAGAGAGAGAGAGAAGAAGAAAGAGAGAGAGATAAAGAGAAAGAGGGAGAGAGAAAAAGGGAGTGAGGGAGGGAGGGAGGGAGGGAGGAAGGAAGGAAGGAAGGAAGGAAGGAAGGAAGGAAGGAAGGGGAAGGAAGGGGAAGAAAGAGAAAGAGAGAGAGAGAAAGAGAAAGAAAGAAAGGAGGGAGGGAGGGAAGAAAGAAGAACAAAGGAGGGAGGGAGGGAGGGAGGGAGGGAGGGAGGGAAGGAAGAAAGAAAGAAAGAAAGAAAGAAAGAAAGAAAGAAAGAAAGAAAGAAAGAAAGAAAGAAAAGGAGGGAGGGAGGAAGAGAGAAAGAGAGAGAAAGAAAGAAAGAAAGAAAGAAAGAAAGAAAGAAAGAAAGAAAGAAAGAAAACAGAACAGAACTGAACAGAACAGAACAGAACAGAACAGAAAGAAGAAAGAAGGAAAGGGGGAGGGAAGGAAGGAAGGAAAGAAGGAAGGAAGAGAGAGAGAGAAAGGAGGAAGAAAAGAAAAGGAAAGGAAAGGAAAAGAAAGAAAGAAAGAAAGAAAGAAAGAAAGAAAACAGAACAGAACTGAACAGAACAGAACAGAACAGAACAGAACAGAACAGAAAGAAGAAAGAAGGAAAGGGGGAGGGAAGGAAGGAAGGAAAGAAGGAAGGAAGAGAGAGAGAGAAAGGAGGAAGAAAAGAAAAGGAAAGGAAAGGAAAGGAAAGGAAAGAAAGAAAGAAAGAAAGAAAGAAAGAAAGAAAGAAAGAAAGAAAGAAAGAAAGAGAAAGAAAGAAAGAAAGAGATTTATGGAAAGGGCCAAGATTCCAGAAAGCAGTGGAGAAGAGCCCCCTGCTTATGCGACCCCCTCACTTCCTCAAAAAAAGATACTAATGAGAATTCACAAGGCACCCCATGGATAATCACTGATATAACCCAGAGTGGAGCAGTGAGTAAAATGATGGTCATAAAGCACATTTGAGATCAAAACCATCAATGCTCAGCTCGCCCAGGGAAAAGAGATCAAGGCAAGCAGCAGGTGATTAAAATTTATGCTTTACCTTCCCTGCACAGAGAGACATCTGCAGGAAAAAGAAAGAGCCAGAAAAGGCAGATCTCTGCCCACAACGGACTTGCGATAGCAGAAGAACAATAACAGAATGACAGAATTGGAAGGGACCTTGGAGGTCTTCTAGTCCAACCCCCTGCTCAGGCAGGAGACCTTATACCATTTCAGACCACTGATTGTCCAATCTCTTCTTTAAAACCTCCAGTGTTGGAGCACCTACAAGTTCTGGAGGTGAGTAAGGTTTTAAAGAAGAAATTGGACAATCATTTGTTTTGAAATGGCGTAGGGTTTCCTGCCTGAGCAGGGGGTTGGACTAGAAGACCTCCAAGGTCCCTTCCAATTCTGTTATTCCATTACAACCATTTATGAAGTGACCATTCAAATTTACAACAGCACTGAAAAAAATTGGACATGACCATTTTTCACACTTACAACCGTTGTAGTATCCCCACGGTCACGTGGACGGAATTCGGACGCTTGGCAATGGGCATGTAGTTATAATGGCTGCTGTGTCCCAGCATGTCATGTGATCTTCTGACAAGCAAAGTCAATTCACTTAACAACCGTGTTACTAACGTGACTACTGAAGCAGAGGTGGTATTCAGCCGGTTCGGACTGGTTCTGGCGAACTGGTAGCGGCGACTGCGGGCCCGCCCATCTGTCCGGATGTAATGCCGTCCTATTTAGCCATGCTTCCGAGGCCAGGCACATGCGCGGAAGGCCGGGCGCATGCAGCGAGCATGCAGAAGGCCAGGCACATGCACGGAAGGCATGCATGCATGAGTGAAGCGAGCGTGCATGCGCGCAGCAGACCGTTAGTAAGAATATGTGAAACCCACCTCTGTACTGAAGTGATTCACTTACCAACTATGTCAAGAAAGATCATAAAACGGGGCAAAATTCACCTAACAACCATCTTGCTCAGCAACCTAAACTTTGGGCTCAATTGTGGTCATAACTCAAGGACTACCCTGCCATGCCAAGGAAGTGAATGCAGCACGCAGGCTACTGAGACTATCTGTGAAAATCGAAATCCGTAGATTGGGGTGAAGTGTACATTATGCTCCCGTAAATGCTGGTAATGGAGCAAGTAGGTTTGGGGGGAGGAGAAAAGGGTGCAAACTTCTGGATCAATAAAATCTGGAGAGAGTGAGACGAACTATTTTATTAGATAATCTAACTGAATGGTGGGAAAGAGCACTGAAAAAGTGATTCGGCCCTTTGGAGACTGTATGGTGAGCATATGTTGGCTTCGAATGCATAGATTAAACACAAGTGTTCCTGCATACCCTTGAAAAGGAATGAATAAAAACCTTTAACTGATCTGGTAGTTTTTATGAACAATTGAGGAAACTAGTGTAGAATACAAAGATAATGAGAGTTTCTAAAACTGGGGTAGATTTATTGGGACAGAGGAGGGAAAGGGGAGGAGAAAGGGAAAGGGGAATAGAATAGAATATTCTTTGTTGGCCAAGTGTGATTGAACACACAAGGAATTTGTAAAATTAAATTAAATTCATTTTTTTAAAAACTGAAATTTAAAAAAAATCATAAAAAGAAAAACGACTGCAAAAACAGAAAATAGAAATTAGGTAAGAAAAAGTTTTTGAAGATAGATGAATCTCCCAAGAGCATGAATGGAAAATAAGGCATAATGAAATAGAAAATGGTCGGAATAAAGTGACAAGAATTATTTTTGTGACACAGAAATATGCATAAAAGTCAACCATTACTAGAAAAAATAAGTGAGAGAGGTGTTATACAGTGTAATGTGCATTTGGAAATTATATATGATTGATAGATGATAGATAGATAGATAGATAGATAGATAGATAGATAGATAGATAGATAGATAGATAGATAATGGATAGATAGATAGATGATAGATAGAAGATAGATGATAGATAGATGATAGATAGATAGATAGATAGATAGATAGATAGATAGATAGATGGATGATGGATGGATGGATGGATAGATAGATGATAGATAGATAGATAGATAGATAGATAGATAGATAGATAATAGATAGAAGATAGGTAGGTAGGTAGGTAGGTAGGTAGGTAGATGGATGGATGGATGGATGGATGGATGGATGATGGATGGATGGATGGATGGATGGATGGATAGATAGATAGATAGATAGATAGAAGATGGATGGATGGATGGATGGATGGATAGATAGATAGATAGATAGATAGATAGATAGATAGAAGATGGATGGATAGATAGATAGATAGATAGATAGATAGATAGATAGATAGATAGTAGATGAATGGATGGACGGACGGACAGGACAGACGGACAGACAGACAGATGGATAGTTCCTTGTTCTCTTTGAATGTTTAAGCCTGAAAATGAGAAAATTGGAGAAATTTTCACAGAAATCAAAATTGCTCTGGAAGTGAATAAGAAAGGCGGAACAACTCCGATAGAGCAAAGGATTTTAAAATAAAAGAGATGAAATTATTGGGGATGAAACTGAAAAGCAGGATTTTAATTGGTGTTTGGGAATGGTTGTGATGTGCTGAAAAATTGAATTGAAATGACTCCTAAAAATGTTGGGGTGGAAGGGGGAAAAAATGATGAAAAGACAAGTCATAAATTGAGGTTGGAAAGTTAAAAATGATCACCCTGTAACTGGAGTATTGTCAACATGTGGACGTGGTTTGCTTATGGGGGGGGGGAGGCTGTCGCTGCACCAGCGTTTCATGTTTTTGTGTGAAAGCTGCATCACAAGCCTGATATTTGGATGAGTGATATCATTGTGCCCTAAACAAAGAAAAGGCTAGCAAGAATGAATGCAAAAATACAGGGGGATTAGTCTATAGAGTGCGCTACGCTTGGTGACTGGCATTATTCTGATTCAGAGGATACAAAAGATGACAATAAGCACAATTATAGGTCTCACAATTATAAATTTACTGTATTTATTCATGAATTAGCTGAGAATTAGCTCCCAAAACACCCAACCACAAACTGGGCTTCTCTGGGAGGATATATGGTAAAGTATATATCCCATATGAGCAGTGGTGGGTTTATACTGGTTCAGCCCGGTTCAGGCGATCCGGTAGCGGTGATGGTGATCCGAGAGCGAACTGGTTTTCTCTGACAGTTAGCTTGACTCTCCCGCCCGTCCCTGCCTTATACATACCTTATATTCGGTTGTTTTTAGCCCAGCTGAAAGGCACGGCAGAGCGGATTGCCGCATCTCAGCTGTTCCGTTATACACTGCGCTTGCGTGGAGCGCAAGTTTGGTGTGCGTGCGAGTGAAGCGCGTGTGAAGCACGTGCATTAAGTGAACAGGTGATAATGCCGGCTGAAACCCACCACTGCATATGAGGGTACAATGGCTCAGTGATTAAAGGTGCTGAGTTTGTCAGCTGGATAACGGACAGCCCCAGTTCGAGTGCTACATGACAGGGTGAGCTCCCGTTCCTGCTCCAGCTCTTGTTCACCTAGCAGTTTGAAAGCATGCAAATGCGAGTAGATAAATAAGTACAACTTCAGGAGGAAGGTAACGAAGTTCAGTGCATCTTGGCATACAGTCATGCTGGCCATATCACCATGGAAATGTCTTTGGACAATGCTGACTCCAGGGGTGAAATCCAGCAGATTCTGATAGGTTCTGGAGAACCGGTAGCGGAAATTTTGAATAGTTCGGAGAACCGGTAGCGGAAATTTTGAGTAGTTCGGAGAACTGGTAGCGGAGATTTTGAGTAGTTTGGAGAACTGGCAAATACCACCTCTGGCTGGCCAGAGTGGGGTGGGAATGGAGATTTTGCAATATCCTTCCCCCAGGAATGGGGAGGGAATGGGGATTTTGCAGTATCCTTCCCCCAGAGTGGGGAGGGAATGGGGATTTTGCAGTATTCTTCCCCTGGAGTGGGGTGGGAATGGAGATTTTGCAGTATCCTTCCCCTGCCATGCCCACCAAGCCACGCCCACCAAGCCTCACCACGCCCACCACGCTCCCAGAACTGGTAGTAAAAAAAATTGGATTTCACCATTGGCTGGCTCCCTCAGTAAGGAACAGAGATAAGGATCGTGTACTAGAATCAGACACGACTGGACAGGGAAATCTTTATCTTTACGTATATATCCCATACATACTCACAGATAAGCCCAAAAAAGCAGACTCTTCTATTTTTAACAAAAACACCGTGAAAAATGTGCCACCGATGGATAAGCCATTTGTGAAAATTGAAACATATGAACATTTTGAGCTTATTCGGTTTATCTGCAGGTGATGGTTTTTTTTCATGGTATTTTGGTTAAAAATTCAAAGGTCGGTTTGTCTGTGAATGGACTTGTATGTGAATATATACTTTAGTTAAGATTCCCTTAAATCAGTGTTTTTCAAACTTGGTAAATGCTCAGAATTCTGAGAGCCAAAGTCCACACACTTAAAGTTGCCAAGTTTGTAAAACAGTGATTTAAATGAATGAATGGTAGTTGGTATGTAGCTAATCTTCATTTAACAACTGTTTGCTTAGAGTCTTGAAGGTTTTTTTATTTTTATTTATTTATTGTTGTTCAATCACTAAGGTGTGCCCGACTCTTTGCAACCTCATGGACCATATCATACCAGGGCCATCCATTGTCTCCTGGAGTTTGCTAAAATTCCTGTTCATTGTGTCCATAACACAATCTAACCATCTCATCTTCTGCCATCCCCTTCTCCTTTTGCCTTCCATCTTTCCCAATATCAGGGTCTTTTCCAATGATTACTTTTTAAACCCACCTTTATTATTTTTTACAAATAACTCAAAGCAGTGAACATATCCAACACATCTTCCTCCTCCTATTTTCCCCATAACAACAATCCTGTGTTGGGCTGAAAGAGAGTGACTGGCCCAAAGTCACCCAGCCAGCTTTCATGCCTAAGGCAGGACTACAACTCACAGTCTCCTGGGGATTGGCCCAAAGTCATTCATCTGGCTTTCATGACTAAGGTGGGACTACAACTCACAGTCTCCTGGTGATTGGCCCAACGTCACCCAACCAACTTTCATGCCTAAGACGGGACTACAACTCACAGTCTCCTAGTGATTGGCCCAACGTCACCCAACCAACTTTCATGACTAAGGCGGGACTACAACTCACAGTCTCCTAGTGATTGACCCAAAGTCACCCAGCCAGCTTTCATGCCTAAGGCGGGACTACAACTCACAGTCTCCTGGTGATTGGCCCAAAGTCATTCATCTGGCTTTCATGACTAAGGTGGGACTACAACTCACAGTCTCCTGGTGATTGGCCCAACGTCACCCAACCAACTTTCATGCCTAAGACGGGACTACAACTCACAGTCTCCTAGTGATTGGCCCAACGTCACCCAACCAACTTTCATGACTAAGGCGGGACTACAACTCACAGTCTCCTAGTGATTGACCCAAAGTCACCCAGCCAGCTTTCATGCCTAAGGCGGGACTACAACTCACAGTCTCCTGGTGATTGGCCCAACGTCACCCAACCAACTTTCATGCCTAAGACGGGACTACAACTCACAGTCTCCTAGTGATTGGCCCAACGTCACCCAACCAACTTTCATGCCTAAGGCGGGATTACAACTCACAGTCTCCTGGTGATTGGCCCAACGTCGCCCAACCAACTTTCATGCCTAAGGCGGGATTACAACTCACAGTCTCCTGGTGATTGGCCCAACGTCGCTCAACCAACTTTCATTCCTAAGGCGGGATTACAACTCACAGTCTCCTGGTGATTGGCCCAACGTCGCCCAACCAACTTTCATGCCTAAGGCGGGACTACAACTCACAGTCTCCTGGTGATTGGCCCAACGTCGCCCAACCAACTTTCATGCCTAAGGCGGGACTACAACTCACAGTCTCCTGGTGATTGGCCCAACGTCACCCAACCAACTTTCATGCTTAAGGCGGGACTACAACTCACAGTCTCCTGGGGATTGGCCCAAAGTCACTCATCTGGCTTTCATGACTAAGGCGGGACTACAACTCAGAGTCTCCTGGTGATTGGCCCAACGTCGCCCAACCAACTTTCATGCCTAAGGCGGGACTACAACTCACAGTCTCCTGGTGATTGGCCCAACGTCACCCAACCAACTTTCATGCTTAAGGCGGGACTACAACTCACAGTCTCCTGGGGATTGGCCCAAAGTCACTCAGCTGGCTTTCATGCCTAAGGTAGGACTACAACTCACAGTCTCCTGTTGATTGGCCCAACGTCACCCAACCAACTTTCATGCCTAAGGCGGGACTGCAACTCACAGTCTCCTGGTGATTGGCCCAACGTCACCCAACCAACTTTCATGCTTAAGGCGGGACTACAACTCACAGTCTCCTGGGGATTGGCCCAAAGTCACTCAGCTGGCTTTCATGCCTAAGGTAGGACTACAACTCACAGTCTCCTGGTGATTGGCCCAACGTCACCCAACCAACTTTCATGCCTAAGGCGGGACTACAACTCACAGTCTCCTGGTGATTGGCCGAATGTCGCCCAACCAACTTTCATGACTAAGGCGGGACTACAACTCACAGTCTCCTGGTGATTGGCCCAACGTCACCCAACCAACTTTCATGCCTAAGGCGGGACTACAACTCACAGTCTCCTGGTGATGGGCCGAATGTCGCCCAACCAACTTTCATGACTAAGGCGGGACTACAACTCACAGTCTCCTGGTGATTGGCCCAACGTCACCCAACCAACTTTCATGCCTAAGGCGGGACTACAACTCACAGTCTCCTGGTGATGGGCCGAATGTCGCCCAACCAACTTTCATGACTAAGGCGGGACTGTAACTCACAGTCTCCTGGTGATTGGCCCAAAGACACCTGGCTTTCATGTCTAAGTCAGAACTTGAACTCAGGTTTCTGGTTTTCTAGCCTGGTCCCTTAACTACTAGACCAACACCAGACCTCCTCAGAGTTACGTACAACATGGTTCCGGATTTCTAAAAGCCATGCCTCCACGCAGTCACCTGATCACATTTAAGATCTTTACTGTCCGTACTAAAGACAAGGCAGCTCCCCCCGGCACTGGGTGTCTGCATTTGTGTTAATTCGCCATGAATGTTTGCACATTTAAATTTGACCCTGAGTTGCCAGGAATATTAAAGTGGGAGGAAGGCAGACAAGAGGAGGAGAAACATCTAGGTTTATTTAAAGAAGTCCCAGTAGCAAGCCGACTCTTTATCGTGGCCTGCCAATCCAAGCATCCAAGGAATTTGGAATCTGAATTTGGATGGAAAACGTAGCCAGCTTCCCACTGCAGCCACTTCTTCTGCGTTGATCCTGGAACTCGTCTACTCATTGACAGAGGAACAGCTCAGCTGAGCGATGGATGCTGCTAGGTGAATGCGCTTAAGGAACATTCTGCTTAGCTCAGCACCTTCCAGGATTAGATCAGTGGGGCTGAGTTTTCCAAAACCCTTTCCACACCCTTTCTCCTGCAAATGAATCATCCAGAAGGTCACGGAGAGGTTTCCTTCTGCAGCATTTCCAGATTTTCGGGTCGCTCCTCTTTATCCGGGATACGCAGAAACCAAAGCAGGTTTACAACTTGTAGTACAGATAGTCCTGAATTTACAACCGGTTGTTAACGAGCGTTGGTAAGGCCATACTTGGAATACTGCATCCAGTTTTGGTCCCCATGATATAACAAAGATGTTGAGACTGTAGAAAGAGTGCAGAGAAGAGCAACAAAGATGATTAGAGGGCTGAAGGCTAATACACAGGGGTGAAATGATCCCGGTTCGGACCGGATTGCCCGATCCGGTAGCGATGGAGGCGGGTGGTTCGGAGAACTGGTAGCAAAAATCTCTGCCCACCCCCACCCCCCCAATGCTCAGCTGAGCCGCGCGATCATCAGAGGCTTTTTTTTCTTTTAAATGCCTCTGACGATCCAAGCTGAGGCTTTAAAAGCCTCTGCCAATCAGGCAACTCAGCTTGGATCGTCAGAGGCATTTAAAAGAAAAAAAGCCTCTGCCGATCAGCCAACTCAGCTGGGATCGTCAGAGGCATTTAAAAGAAAAAAAGCCTCTGCCAATCAGGCAACTCAGCTTGGATCGTCAGAGGCATTTAAAAGAAAAAAAGCCTCTGATGATCAGGCAACTCAGTTTGGATCGTCAGAGGCATTTAAAAGGAAAAAAGCCTCTGCCGATCAGCCAACTCAGCTTGGATCGTCAGAGGCATTTAAAAGAAAAAAAGCCTCTGATGATCAGGCAACTCAGCTGGGATCGTCAGAGGCATTTAAAAGGAAAAAAGCCTCTGCCGATCAGCCAACTCAGCTTGGATCGTCAGAGGCATTTAAAAGAAAAAAAGCCTCTGATGATCAGGCAACTCAGCTTGGATCGTCAGAGGCATTTAAAAGAAAAAAAGCCTCTGATGATCAGCCAACTCAGCTTGGATCGTCAGAGGCATTTAAAAGGAAAAAAGCCTCTGATGATCAGGCAACTCAGCTTGGATCGTCAGAGGCATTTAAAAGAAAAAAAGCCTCTGATGATCAGGCAACACAGCTTGGATCGTCAGAGGCATTTAAAAGGAAAAAAGCCTCTGATGATCAGGCAACTCAGCTTGGATCGTCAGAGGCATTTAAAAGGAAAAAAGCCTCTGATGATCAGGCAACTCAGCTGGGATCGTCAGAGCCTTTTGAAAGCATTTTTTTTAACAACCTCTTCGCTGAAGAGGTTGTAGAAAAAATGGTTTTAAAAGTTTTTTTAAAAAATTGGCCACGCCCACCCAGTCACATTACCCACACACACACCAAGCCACGCCCACAGAACCAGTAGTAACAAATTTTAGATTTCACCACTGCTAAAACATATAAAGAACAGTTTTAGGAATTGGGTACGTCTAGCCTAGTGAAGAGAAGGACTTAGGGGTGACATGATAGGCAGTGTTTCCAATATTTGAGGGGCCTCCACAAAGAAGAGGGGTTCAATTCACCAAAGCACCTGAAGGCAGACCAAGAAGGAATGGATGGAAATTCATCAAGGAGCAAAGCAAACCTAGAACCTAAGGAGAAATTAATTAATCAATTCATCAGTGGAATGTCTTGCCTTTAGAAGTTGTGGGTGCTCCAGATGGGAGGTTTTTACAAAGAGATTGGACAGCCAGCTGTCTGAAACGGCATAGGGCAGTGATGGCTAACCTTGTTGCCATCGCATGTCAGGAGCGGGAGGAGCATGGGGGAGTCATGTGCAGACTTGCCCACATTCATAATTCTATGTGCCCTGCCCCCACGCATGACGTGTGGCACCCCCCCCCCCACACTCCTGGCACGTGATGGCCCAGTGGGCCTGTTTTTCTCTCTCCAGAGAGAAAAAGGCTCCAGAGCCTTTCTAGGAGTCTGGGGAGGGCGAAAATCAGCTGGCCAGCACGCGCATACAGCACCGGAGCTGAGCTCGCACGCCCACCGATATGGCTATGTGTGCCACCTGTGGTACACGTACCATAGATTTGCCATCCCGGGCATAGGGTCTCCTTTTTGAGCAGGGGGGTTGGACTAGAAGACCTCCAAGGTCCCTTCCAGCTCTGTTATGATCACTTCCTAGGGCACTTCTGACAAGCAAAGTCAATGAGTGAAGCCAAATTCACTTAACAACCACAGCATAAAAAGTGAAAAATCAAGCGCAATTCATTTAACAACTGCATTGCTTAATGACAGAATTGCGGTTGTTAAGTCAAGGTCTACCTGTATTCCCCACCTGAACGAAAAGTTTTACATTATATTCTTCATTTCTATACAACTCAAGGGATAGGTCCTCCCTTCCTCTCTATCTCCTCCCTCCCTCCCTATCTCCTTCCTTCCTTCCCCTCTCCCTCCCTCCCTCCTTTCGTTTTCTTTCTTTCTTTCTTTCTTTCTTTCTTTCTTTCTTTCTTTCTTTCTTTCTTTCTTTCTTTCTTTTTCTCTCTCTCTCCCCCCTCCCTCCCTATTTCCTTCCTTCCTTCTTTCCTTCCTTACTTCCTTCCACTCTTCCTCCCTCCCTCCTTTCATTCTCTTTCTTTCTTTTTCTCTCCCTCCCTCCCTATCTCCTTCCTTCCTTCCACTCACCCTCCCTCCCTCGTTTCGTTTTCTTTCTTTCTTTCTTTCTTTCTTTTTCTTTCTCTCTCTCTCCCCCTCCCTCCCTCCCTATCTCCTTCCTTCCTTCTTTCTTTCCTTCCTTCCTTCCTTCCACTCTCCCTCCCTCCTTTCGTTCTCTTTCTTTCTTTCTTTTTCTCTCCCTCCCTATCTCCTTCCTTCCTTCCTTCCTTCCACTCTCCCTCCCTCTCTCCTTTCGTTTCTTTCTTTCTTTCTTTCTTTCTTTCTTTCTTTCTTTTTCTTTCTCTCTCTCCCCCTCCCTCCCTCCCTATCTCCTTCCTTCCTTCCTCCCTTCCACTCTCCCTCCCTCCCTCCTTTCGTTCTTTCTTTCTTTTTCTCTCCCTCCCTATCTCCTTCCTTCCTTCCTTCCACTCTCCCTCCCTCCTTTCATTTTCTTTCTTTCTTTTTCTTTCTCTCCCTCTCTCCCTCCCTCCCTATCTCCTTCCTTCCTTCCTTCCACTCTCCCTCCCTCCCTCCTTTTGTTCTTTCTTTCTTTTTCTCTCCCTTCCTCCCTATCTCCTTCCTTCCTTCCTTCCACTCTCCCTCCCTCCCTCCTTTCATTCTCTTTCTTTCTTTTTCTCTCCCTCCCTCCCTATCTCCTTCCTTCCTTCCTTCCTTCCTTCCTTCCTTCCTTCCTTCCTTCTACTGAAATTATAAAGCCACCCACCTCACCATTAAACAACAAAACCACACAATCAAAGCCATTAGAAACAAAAACATTAAACCCCAATAAAGCAGTTACAACAACAATTACACAAAAAAATGTGGAAGAATGCACCCCAAACATACAAACAGTATACAGCCATTTAGCAAACTATATATTTCCATGGGACCCCTAAGTCAATATCAGCACCAGGTTTTAAAGGCTTTCTGGAAGATCTGAGTTGGGGACAATCTGACTTCTGGGGGAATGGTGGCTGGTGTAGCACAAGGAATGGCAGAATCTGGGGGTGGAATGAAAAAGGGAATCAGCTTAGAATCTCTACATAGCCGCAAGTAAACTATGTCCAAACTCCCTTGAGTGCCATTGACCCTTATCTAACTCTAAGCAGGTGCTGACTGTTAGTTGAGAAGATTCCTGTGCATCGGCTTTTAACAATAAATCAGTTTAATTGGACCTTCACATATGGACCTGTGGCTCAGTGGCTAAGACATTGAGCTTGTCAATTCGAAAGGTCAGCAATTCAGTGGTTCAAATCCCTACTGCCGCGTAACAGGGTGAGCTCCCGTTATTTGTCCCAGCTTCTGCCAACCTAGCAGTTCGAAAGCACGTAAAAAAATGCAAGTAGAAAAATAGGGACCACCTTTGTTGGGAAGGGAACAGCGTTCCATGCGCCTTTGGCATTTAGTCATGCCGGCCACATGACCACGGAGACGTCTTCGGACAGCGCTGGCTATTCGGCTTTGAAACGGAGATGAGCACCGCCCCCTAGAGTCGGGAACGACTAGCACATATGTGCGAGGGGAACCTTTACCTTTATCTTTATATGGATCTGATCTTTTGTGCCTGACTGACAGAACATATAACATGCTCCTCCTGCTGAATCTGATGCTATCTGATGTCTTTACTTTTCCAGCACCATGAAGGGATCCCAGTAACTGTTTTTCTCTGCAAAGTCCTCCTGAAATTACCTTCATCTCATTCCCATCAGATAGCTCGGGCAACTTAAAGCCATCTTAACTTCTTCTAAGTTTCTTCATTTTCTCCCGACACAATTTTTGGCATGGATGCTCTCAGGCACACTTCACTGACAAATCAGTCGCTGACACAATCAGAGATGGGATCTTCTAGTTGGCTTTTCATGCCCTGCCCATTTTGCCTGGCACTGCGGGAAAGACCAAAGAAGAGTCTTTGGTGGTCTCTGAGCTTGGTTTTCTTGCAGATGTTTGTTACCCAAACGAGGTAACATCATCAGTGCTAAATTTTTAGTGCTAACTGTTTACCACTGATGATGTTACTAGTTTGGGGCAGGGATGGGCTTCAAAAATTGCAGCAACGGGTTCGCTGCCCCATTGCTGGGTGGGCGTGGCCATGGTGGGTGTGGCCTAGTTGGCCTCCTGCACCATGGCAGGGGGGAGGGTTTTTTGCCCTCCCCAGGCTCCGGAGGCTTTTCTCGAGCCTCCGGGAGGGCAGAAACTGCTTCTCCCAGCCTACAGAGGCCCTCTGGAGGCCAGAAACAGGCCCATTTCCAGACTTTCAGAACCTCCGGTAGGCCTGTTTTTCACACTCCCCGATCCTCCACGCAGGCCCTGCACTTACCTGGCATGATGAACGGGCCGCATGGAGACTCCTGGGAGGGGGGGGTGAGGGGTGGGCGTGGCCAGCCAGGGATTGTATTTGGGGGTTCGCTGAACTGGGCAGAATCCTAACTAGAGGATCGCCCGAACCCGTGGGAACCCCTAGCAGCCCACCCTTCGTTTGGGGCATGAAACATTTGCAAGAAAACAACCAAACTCAGAGAGCACCAAGGACTCCTCATTTCAACCCTGAGGTACAAACATTCTCCTTTAAAGATCAAAGACTCGGCCTCTGAGAGTCCTCGGTCTGTGTCAGGGTGTCTTTCGTATACGGTCAAAGGTGTCAAAATGGGAACAGGATAAAGGGACCTTCTATCATGTTTGGTGGACATGTAAAAATGTTTTTAAAATTCAGATTCGAATACACACATTTTCAGATAACAGAATAACACAGTTGGAAGGGTGGGAACGGTGACCCGATATCCACTGTTTGCAAGGTCTACATTGCAAATTCTGCTGGTTATTTCGAGCTGGGAAGAAGAGGAGCTGGAAAACAACAGAATAACAGAATTGGAAGGGACCTTGGAGCAGGGGTGGTATTCACTTACTTTCCCTACCGCTTCGCAAATGTGAGCGTGCGCGCGCGCCATCTTCGCTCACATGTGTCACTTCCACGCATGCACATGACCTTCCACGCATGCACTTTGCTTGCACGTGCGCCTTCCACGCATTTGCCTGGCCTCAAAAACGTGCCTAAATAGGATAGCATAGAGCCGGGGCGGGCCCACCTGTGATTTTCACTACCGGTTCGCCTGAACCGGTCCCAACCGGTTGAATATCACCTCTGCCTTGGAGGTCTTCTAATCCAATTCCCTGCTTGAGCAGAAGACCCTATACCAGGGGTGTCAAACTCAAGGTCTGGGGGCCGGATCTGGCCCACAGGGCCACCCTGGAAAACAGAGAAGGACCAGCCTGCAGTTCCTGTGCCACAACACAAGAGATATTAAGCTGGCCATGCCTACCATGGCCACGCCCACCCCAGCCCCCCGAGGTAAAACACAACCCTGATGCGGTCCTCAATGAAATCGAGTTTGACACCCCTGCCCTACGCCATTTCAGACAAACGGTTGTCCAATCTCTTTTTGAAAACCTCCAGAGATGGAGCATTCACAACTTCTGAAGGCGAGCAGTTCCATTGATTAATTCTTCTCACTGACAGGAAATTTCTCCTCAGTTCTAGGTTGGATCTCTCCTTGATAAGCTTCCATCTGTCGCTTCTTGTCCTGCCCTCAGGGGCTTTGGAGAACAGCTCCGACAACTGTTGTGTACATTGATGAACAATGTTCAACAGCGATTATTGTTGATCCAGAGGACTTTGAAGATTAACATTCAGTTGAAGCAGAAAATCTCCTTTTAGGACTGAGGGATACACAGTTAGGAAAGCGCCCTAGAAGATGATTTCAATATACGATTACTGCAGTGAGATTATTATATACACAAAGGTGGAACAATTCTGTATTGCTCACCGTGGAGGAACGGAGCAGTGGTGGGTTTCAAAATTTTTTACTACTGGTTCTGTGGGTGTGGCTTGATGGGTGTGGCATGGCTTGGTGGGCATGACAGAGGAAGGATACTGCAAAATCCCCATTCCCTCCACACTCCTGGGGAAGATTACTTCAAAATCCCCATTCCCTCCCCACCCCACTAACCTGCTCTGGGAAGAAATCAAACTCCCCCCTCTTCATTTCCCCAAATAAAATATTACTCATAAGAAAAGGCTCCCCGAAAAGCAAGGAAAAATCAAGCTGCTAACAAAGAAACCTGCCTGAGGCTCATTCCACATTCCTGCCAGCTGCATAAAGGAAACTTTGTAAGCAGAAAACAGCTACCGGTGCTTAGAGATAATAGAAAGTGGAAGCCGGAAGTTCAGCTCCATTTACAAGCAGGCAGAAAATTCAAGACAGGATATTTCACAAAATCGCCCAAACCTTTTTAGAAACACAAAGCCCATGTTGCACAAACCCCAATTTCAAAAACATAGAACCATATAAGAATCCCTCCTCTTATCCAGTTTGTTGTTCAGCCAACCCAGAAACGAACTGCTGAATGTCACTTCACTTCTGCAAGTTAAAACCTCCTTCCAGCAGCTACTTCTTGGCCTGTCAATTTAAAGTGACAGTGTCTTGTTTTCTTCTTCTTCTTCTTCTTCTTCTTCTTCTTCTTCTTCTTCTTCTTCTTCTTCTTCTTCTTCTTCTTCTTCTTCTTCTTCTTCTCCTCCTCCTCCTCCTCCTCCTCCTCCTCCTCCTCCTCCTCCTCCTTCTTTTTCTTCTTCTTGTTCTTGTTCTTCCTCTTCCTTTTTGCCAAGCGATCTCCTGGCTGAAAAGCGAGCCCTGATTTTTTCCTTCTAGCCGATCAGCTGGGAGACTGGGAGGCAGCGAATAGATTGGGGGCAGGGCCAGGCAGAGGTGGTATTTACTGGTTCTCCGAACTACTCAAATTTCTCCTACCAGTTTGCAAGAAATGGTCAGGACCGGCTTTGTTTGTTGACATTGATTGGAAACTCTTCACGGACACATTGGAAGAAATGTCCATCTGGGTTCAGTTCCAAGTGAGGAGAAAGACACTGGAAACGTGGAAGCTGTTTAGAAAGAGGGTTTAATGGTGGACAGGACCACATGGTTTTGAGGTCCTGGGCAAAAAAGCACATGGTGAGAGAGAGAGAGAGAGAGATTTATACCCTCTGTTGGGCTTTGAATTTGAGCTTGTATTCTGATTGGTTGTCAGACTCCCAGGGGTCTGGCAATGGTAACTTTGTAGGTTGTCTTTTGAGTCCCAGGCTTGGTTGAGCCTTGCTGGGTGATGCAATCTCCCCAGGTCCATGTGGTGAGTTCTGTTGCTAGATGGATAGATGACTCTGCCAAGAAGCAGCAGCCCTGGTGGGCAAGGAGCCTGAAGAGCAGGGGGAGGAGGAGGAAGAAGAAGAAGAAAAGGAGGAGGAGGAGGAAGAAGAAGAAGAAAGAGGAGGAGGAAGAAAAAGGGGAGGAGGAGCAGGAGGAGGAGGAAGAAGAAGAAGAAAAGAGGAGGAGGAGGAGGAGGAAAGAGGAGGAGGAAGAAAAAGGGGAGGAGGAGCAGGAGGAGGAGGAAGAAGAAGAAGAAAAGGAGGAGGAGGAGGAAGAAGAAAGAGGAGGAGGAAGAAAAAGGTGAGGAGGAGCAGGAGGAGGAGGAAGAAGAAGAAGAAGAAAAGAGGAGGAGGAGGAAGAAAAAGGTGAAGAGGAGCAGAAAGGAGGAGGAGGAGGAAGAAGAAGAAGAAAGAGGAGGAAGAAAAAGGTGAGGAGGAGCAGAAGGAGGAGGAGGAGAGGAATAAGAGGAGGAAGAGGAGGAAGAGGAAGAGGAGGAGGAGGAAGAAGAAAGAGGAGAAAGAAAAAGGTGAGGAGGAGCAGAAGGAGCAGAAGGAGGAGGAGGAGGAGGAGGAGGAGGAGGAGGAGGAGGAGGAGGAGAAGAAGAAGAAGAAGAAGAAGAAGAAGAAGAAGAAGAAGAAGAAGAAGAAGAAGAAGAAGAAGAAGAAGAAGAAGAAGAAGAAGAAGAAGGAACTAGAACTCACAGTCTCTTTGATGAGTGACCCAAAGTCATCCAGCTGACTTTTATGCCTAAGGCAGGACTAGAATTCTCGGTCTCCTGGTTTCTAGGCCAGCACCTTAACCACTACAACCAACTGGCTCTCCTTTTAGTAACAATATTAGAAGCATTCTCACTAATTACTTCCCTTTGCACCTTCTTTGTCCCCTTCCACCAAGGTGGATTAAGGGATAAGTCAAATTATACCCTACAACGCATTGTAACCTTCTTTCCTAAAATACCTTAATCTAATATAGTTCCCCTCAAGGTAAGTTTGTCCCCGTTAATAAGATGGACGCATCCAACTTGTTCTTTACAAAGGTGGCTTGGTTTGATTGTTCCCTTTTTCTGGGATATTTTTTTGATTTTCCAGACTATTCTGCAGCTCTGAATTTCTTAGCGATTTCCCATCTAAACCTAATTAGGCAACAAACAAAGTACGCTTATTGTTTTTGCTTGCTGCAGAAGCTTTTAGTATTGTAACAAGATGAGCTGAGGAAACACATAAACTGCAGAAATGGATGGATGAGATGCAGCTTTTGATCCCGAAAGTTATAATAGCGACTCTAGCGAAGAACGCAGGAGAAATCAGTCATAGAGTTCTTTTAATCCAGAATGGCATGGCTATTAATCTAAATTTTGTGGCAGCGTAAATGAGGCTAACATACCGAGTCTTCTAAAATACATCATCCTTGGCTCAAAAAAAATTCCTACATCACAGTCAAAATCTCCTCCAAAGTATATATTTGGGGAAAACGTATTACTTCTATGCCAAAAAAATAAAAAATAAAAAATCCTCTGTATAATTTATTCCTTTGTTTTAAAAAAAAAATAGTTTCTGCTTTTCTACTTTATTCACAAGGTGCTTGAAAAATTCTAATTTCCCTCAGTGATGCTTTTGACTTTACTTGATTACTGAGAGCGGTACAAGGTGTGAATAGCAGTGGGTTGTTTTTTTTTAGAGTAACACTGTTGTGGCCCACCAGCGGCCAGCAGAGCTGGCAGCAGATTCGGACAGTGAGGAGGTTGGGGAGGAACATGGGCCAGTCCTGGCGTCTGGGGAAGGCTCGGACGAGGGCTCTGCGTCGGAGGCAGAGAGGGGGCCAGGGCCATCTGGGAGTTATGTGCTGCCTCCGGAGCCTCCGTAATCTGACATCAGCGAGGCAGAAGAACAGTGTGAGCCCGTTCCCAGTGTGTGCATGCGCAGAGCTGCCAGAAGGCAAGAATATTTTTTTTAAAAAAGGGCGACTCGGGAGTAAGGCTTGGAGATGATTGGCCCCTCCCATAAGATATAAAAGAAGAGCAAACAGACGTGAGCCTTTACAGGAAGCAATTAGTTCATATAGTCAATTCAAGCTCTGAGAAGTCCGTTTCTGCTAAGACAGGACTTCTCTGAGACCCTCTGTCACTCTCATTATAATCTCCTTCCTTCCTTCCTTCCTTCCTTCCTTCCTTCCTTCCTTCCTTCCTTCCTTCCTTCCTTCCTTCCTTCCTTTTCTTCTTTTTCCTTCCCTCTTCATTCTAGTTTCTTCTTATTTATTTATTGGTTCAATTTATTTATTGGTTCAATTTATATGCCGCCCTTCTCCGGAGACTCAGGGCGGCTTACAATGCGTTAAGCAATAGCCTTCATACTTTTGTATATACCTGCTTAGTAGGGCTTTCGCCCCCCCACCCCTCCCAAGCGGTGTTCTTTTTTATACAAAGTCAGCTTATTGCCCCCACAATCCGGGTCCTCATTTTACCTACCTCGAAAGGATGGAAGGCTGAGGCAAACCTGAGCCTGGTGAGATTCGAACTTGCAGTAATTGCAGGCAGCTGGTGTTACTTAACAGCACTTTTAGTCTGCTGAGCCACCAAGGCTCTTCTTCCTTCCCCTCTTTCCTTATTTTTCCTTCCTTGCTCTCTCCCCACGTTTCCTTCTTTTTCTTTGTCTTTCCTCTTTCCCTTTCTCCTTTCCTGCCCCTTCTTGCATGCTCAAATGCATTTCACTAGCAGAGGCACCACAAGCTGGCCCTTTACTATTTGCCGGGGTGGCCCCGCAGGCCAGATCTAAGCCTTCCACTGGCCATATCTAGCCCAAGGACCTTGAATTTGAAACCCCTAAAATAGACCATCCTGCAACCCAGCGGCAAAAATGGCACATAAAGAGCTCTTCCATCTTTGCAACAAGCTGCCGTTTTCCTCCAGCGTTTCGTTCCCCCCTTTACGGCATAAGAAGGACGGAGCCACGCGGGCGATACGGTGTCTTGATAATTATGCTTGGCTTCACAAGGGATAAGTTTGGCCAGCGCCAAGTCTCATCCTTCTTCATTGTGGGAGGCACCCTGCTGTCCATGGACGCCCCGGAGTATAAAACGCCAACTCCGAGACAGCCCCTCATCTCTAATCTAGCACATAAATATGGCCAGGAGTGGTTAATTGATTGTTCAGGCTCACTACAGTTCTAGCGGCTGAAATCCACGGGCAGCAAAGCCCGAGAATTGGAGGCAATTGGATTGTAATCTGCAGTCTGTCAATTTTGCAGCATGACGGAGGTGTCCGTGAATGAGAGAAGAAAGCATGAACGCCTATAATATTGATGAAGCAAAACTGGGGCTGAACTAACGGCAGCTGGCATCAGAAGAGGGGGGGGAAAACCAAAACAAAACAAGGACAGAGAGCTGGAAGAACACAGGTAGTCCTCGATTTACAACCTCAACTGAGTCCCATGGCTAAACAAGACAGTTGTTAAGTGAGTTTTGCCTCTTTATTATGACCATTCTTGCCACAGTTTTTAAGAGAACTCACTTTATCAAGTTAGTAATATGGTTGTTAAGGGGACGTGGTGGCTCAGTGGCTTAGATGCTGAGCTTGTCGATCAGAAAGGTCAGCAGTTCAGCGGTTCGAATCCCTAGTACTGCATAATGGGGTGAGCTCCCGTTACTTGTCCCAGCTTCTGCCAACCTAGCAGTTTGAAAGCAGGTAAAAAATGCAAGTGGAAAAATAAGGACCACCTTTCGTGGGAAGGTAATGATGTGCCGTGCACCTTTGGCATTTAGTCATGCTGGCCACATGACCATGGAGATGTCTTCGGACAGCGCTTGGCTCTTCGGGTTTGAAACAGAGATGAGCACCGCCTCCTAGAGTCGAGGACAACTAGCACATATGTACGAGGGGAACCTTTACCTTAATATGGCTTCCCCAGTAACTTTACTTGTCAGAAGGTCGCAATGACATGATCCTGGGACACTGCAACTGACATAAATACATGCCAGTTGCCAAGCATCTGAATTTTGATCATGTGACAATGGGGATGCTGCAACAGTCATAGGCGTGAGCAATGGTCATAAGTCACTTTTTTCAGTGCCTTTATAACTTCAAACGATTGCTAAATGAATGGTCGTAAATCAAGGATTGTCTGATGCAAGAGTTGACCAGGTTGAGCCTAAGGGAGTGGTCAAACATGTCATAAGTCACGAGTCCCTGTGCACTGCAAGAGATCTAAGTCCAACCCACCTTGAATACCTCTCTTATCTCCCGCTCATTTTCCTTGACTGTTAGTAGTTCAGATTCTTGTATAGAGCTTAAGTTTGCAATAAATCTTCATACTCATTTGAACTGCCTGAATCTCCTGATTTCTCCAGCATTTGACACCTGTTATAAACTATGTCTAGAGTCTAGATAAATGCAGGTTGTCCTTGACTTACAACCATTCACTTAGTGGCTATTCTAAGTTACAACAGACCTTCAAAAACCTACTTACAGCTGTTTTGAAGTTCCAATATCAGTTTCCCCGTGCGATCGTGTAACTGCATTTTGGGCACTTAGTAACCAGTCCATATTTGTAGCACCCCGTGGTCAAACAATCACAATTTTGCAGGCGTGGGTTCTGGAACAGACCACCCCATAGTGAACAAGCCAAAGGACTTGTGGATGCATTGAAGAACCTCCTGGTCATTTCAGGATAGGCTCCGTTTTTCCTTAAGTGGTTCGGATATGATACCTCTCCATCCCTACCCTCTGCCCCAAATTTGTGCAATCTTGAAAAAGTAAATTTGTGACATGTTGGTAACAGAGTCTAATAGAAGCTACCTGTCCTGAGACAGAACACAAAACATGGCTTAACGGAAGGGACCTTGGAGGTCTTCTAGTCCAACCCCCTGCTTATGCAGGAAATCCTACGCCACTTCAGACAAATGGTTATCCAACATCTTCTTAAAAACTTCCAGTGTTGGAACATTCACAACTTGTTCCACTGATTAATTGTTCTAACTGTCAGGAAATTTCTCCTTACTTCTAAGTTGCTTCTCTCCTTGATAAGCTTCCATCCATGTTCCCTTTGTCCAATTGCGAGCCTGCCCTCGGTCTTCAGATTCTGTTTCTTTCACTGATGCGGACCAGTTCTGGAGAAGAAGCCTCCATATTCTTCTTACCTCATTACCAAAAGGGATCCCTGCTTAGCCACAACTTTCTTCCTCACCTGGTGAGGCTGTTTCCCCCCTCTCTCTCTCCCTCTCCCCCCCTCTTTCCCTCCCTCCCACCCTTCCTCACTCTCCTTCCCTCACTCCCTCTCTCTCCCTCACTCACTTTCTCACCCTCCCTCTCTCTCTCTTTCTGTCCCTCCCTCCCTGCCTTTCTCTTCCTCTTTCCTGCCCTCTCTCTCTCCCTCTCTCCCTCCCTCCCTCCTGCCCTCCCTTTTCCTCTCCCTCTCCCTCTCTCTCTCCCTCCCTCCCTCTCTCTCTTGCCCTCCCTCCTGCCCTCTCTCTCCCTCCCTCCTGCCCTTCCTCTCCCTCTCCCTCCCTCCCTCTCTCTTTCCCACCCTCCCTCTCTCTCCCTCCCCCTCTCTCTCTTCCTCCCTTCCACCCCTCTCTTCCTCCCTCCTTCCTGCCCCCCTCTCTCTCCCAGCTCTGTCTCCCTCTCCCACACGCCTTCTCACTTGGCCAAGCTCCCCGCAGCAGAGCCGTAAGACAGAAGGACTCACTCCCCGTAAATCAAGCTGGCTTGCTTGAAGGATGACTCGCAGCCAGGAGACCTGTTTGCTTTGGAAAGGAGCAAAACCTTTTGCAAACAAGCTGGTGAATTACAAGACAGGCCTAAGCATCTCTCCGCGGGAGAAGGAAAAGGCCTCGCCAGGACTTTGCAAATGGAGAAAGCATTTAGTCCAGATTGAGGTGGTTTTTGCGACCGTCCGACAAGCCAAGTCAATAGGGAAGCCAGACCCACTTAACAACTATGTTACTAATCTAACAACTGCAGTGATTTGCTTAACAGCTGTGTCAAGAAAGTTTGTAAAATGGGGCAAAACACAATCATTGTCTCGCTTAGCAACAGAAATTTGATGCTCCATTGTGGTCATAAGTTGAGAACCACCTGTAGTCACATACAAGTTGCCTCCACAAGTGCTTCAGCTTGTGGAGGACTAAGGGAAGGGAGTCATTTATGGAGCTCTGGGCCAACTCAAGATACTTGAAGGCATTCGTGGGGAACAGTGGCATGAAATCCATTGTTTTCAAGTTCTAAATTGCATTTTTCAGTTGACTATTTGATGCTGGGAAGAACAAGATCATTCAGCATGAAAACAGACAAGAATAACAGAATAACAGAATTGGAGGGGATCTTGGAGGCCTTCTAGTCCAACCCCGTTGCCCAAGGTATCATTTCAGACACCTGGTTGTCCAGTCTCTTCTTTAAAAACCTCAAGTTTGTAGACCTGTTCATATCGTATTTGGAGAGATCCGTCCTTAATAAACAAGGGCCCTTGAGGTCGGAAGAGAGGTAGGTACCATGCTGAAGCTTTGGGTACACCTCCAAATTATAATTCGCCACTATTGCAAAATTAGTCTGTCATCTGCACTTCCATAACTGTCTGGTTTGGCTCTGCAACCCAACAAGACAGACACAGACTTCAGAGGATAATTAGAAGTGTAGAAAAAACAATGGCTACCAACCTGCCTTCCATGGAGGACCTGTATACTGAACAAGTCAAAAAGAGGGCTGGGAAAGCTATAGAGCATTGCACACCAGAACAACTAGACACAAGGACAGTTTTTCCCCTATGCCATCACTCTGCTAAACAAATAATTCCCTCAACACTGACAAATTAACTACTAAGACCATATTACTATTCTACTTCTCATCATTCCTATCACCCATCTCCTCCCACTTATGGCTGTATGACTGTAATCTTGTTGCTGATATCCTTAAGATTTATATTGACTGTTTCCTAATATGATTTGATTGCTTATTTGTACCCTATGACTATCATTAAGTGTTGTACCTTATGATTCTTGAGGAACGTATCTTGTCTTTTTATGTACACTGAGAGCATATGCTTAACATATTGCTTAACACGTTGTAAGCTGCCCTGAGTCTCCGGAGAAGGGCAGCATATAAATCGAACCAATAAATAAATAAATAAATAAATAAATAAATAAATAAATAAATAAATAAATAAATATGCACCAAAGACAAATTCCTTGTGTGTCCAATCACTCTTGGCCAATAAAAAATTCTATTCTATTCTATTCTATTCTATTCTATTCTATTCTATTCTATTCTATTCTATTCTATTCTATTCTATTCTATGACTGGCCTAAGGATACCCAGCTGGTGTTGGGCCTAAGGAGGGATGGGATTGAAAAATTTTAGCAACTGATTCTCTGCCCAGTTGCTTGGTAGGCGTGGCCTACTCAGCCTCCTGCACCACAGACGGGGCGGGGGGGCGTTTTTGCCCTCTCCAAGCTCTGGAGCAGGGGTGGGTTCTAAAATTTTTTACTACCAGTTCTGTGGGCATGCCTTATTTTGTGGTCGTGGCTTGGTGGGTGGGCGTGACCAACTTTTTTTTTTACTTTTAAAAGCATTTTTTCTACAACCTTAAGAGGTTGCAGAAAAAAATGCTTTTAGAAGCCTGTGACGATCAGGCAACTCAGCTGGGATCGCCAGAGGCTTTTAAAGGCATTTTTTTTTTCTACAACCTCTTCGGCTGAAGAGGTTGCAGAAAAAAATGCTTTTAAAAGAAAAAAAAAGGCTCTGATTAGGTGGGCGGGGTAAGCGAGCGGAGACCCGGCCAGGGAGCTGTTCGGGAGCATGGCCAGCCAGTGTTATTACCAGTTCTCTGAACTACTAAAAATTTTTACTACCAGTTCTTGCGAACCAGTGCGAACCGGGAACAACCCAGCACTGCTCTGGAGGCTTTCCTCAAGCCTCCAGGAGGGTGAAAATAGCCTCCCCCAGGCTCCAGAGGCTCTTCAGAGGCTGGAAACGGGCCCATTTCCAGACTTCCAGAACTTCTGGGAGGCCTGGGTTTTTTTGCCCTCGCAGAGCCTGCACTTACCTGGCATCCAAAACGGGCCACATGGCGACTTCTGGGGGGGGGAAGGGGGGGGCAGCCAGTCCTTGCAACTACCAATTCAGCAAACCAGATATAAAGTTAGCATCTGGTTCGTCGGAACCGGTCTGAACCAGCTGAATCCCACCGCTGGGCCTAAGGCAGGACTAAAACTCACCATCTCTCACTGTCTATGGAGATTCTCAGTCATCCATGGTTGTCATGGTTATCCCAAAGGTGCTTTTTCAAGAGACAGCTGGACTTTCTGCTTTTTTGTTTGAAGACATTTCGCTTCTCACCCAAGAAGCTTCTTCAGCTCTGACTGGATGCCATTCCCCACCATCCAGTCAGAGCTGAAGAAGCTTCCTGGATGAGAAGAGAAACATCTTCAAGGAAAAACCAGAAAGTCCAGTTGCCTCTTGAAAAAGCACCTTTGGGTCACCATATCTCAGTTTCTAGGCCTTAACTACAACACCAAACTGGCTCTCTAGATGCCAATTACATGTAAACAAATGTAGTTTTTGTGCTGAGTCTAGCATCTTTCTTGCCCACTGCTCAAAGGCCTTTGGCCTGAAAAGGTTCACATGCATTTTGCAAAGTGTTTCTTTCTATTTTTGCAAAGGCCAAATGTTCGGGCTAATGACGCCTCCGGTTTGGAAGGAACACTTGCTTGCGTGGGACTTTTAAAAGGTCTCTCTTTTGAAAATAAAATCAAAGTCATGATGGCAAATGAGAAAAATGGGATATCGGTTGTGACTAGCGCCACAATTGTTCTTAACTATGTTCATCGGCTGCCTCCTGAAAATTGCAATTGTGAGGTTGGAGTACGAAAGGGCATCAATGCCCCATTTTCCATCTCTACATTTAATAATTAATAGGGAACTGTTTGCAGATGCTCGGGATTGAGTTTGGTCGCAATCAGGCTCCTGATGTCATGCTTATGCTACCAAATTGATGCAGTAATTATTTATGGATTATTTGTTCTAAGAAGCCACACGCTGAACTTTAGCTGAGAAATAAAAATTGAACTCCAAATTCATCGGCTGCCCATAGCCAACACTTCACTAGGCCCAGTAACACGTCTGCAGATGTGTTCCCAAAAATTTCCAAATGTTACTGACGCCAACCTTTCTCAGGGTATTTTTTAATAACTTGGTTTGGTTTCTAAACCCAATCCGAGTTAGTTTATCATTCTCCCTATTGTATACAGTAAAAGGTAAAGGTAAAGGTTCCCCTCGCACATATGTGCTAGTCGTTCCCGATTCTAGGGAGCGGTGCTCATCTCCGTTTCAAAGCCAAAGAGCCAGCGCTGTCCGAAGACGTCTCCATGGTCATGTGGCCAGCATGACTAAACACCAAAGGCGCATGGAACACTGTTCCCTTCCCACCAAAGGTGGTCCCTATTTTTCTACTTGCATTTTTTACGTGCTTTCAAACTGCTAGGTTGGCAGAAGCTGGGACAAGTAACGGGAACTCACCCTGGGGATTCTAGGGATTCGAACCGCTGAACTGCCGACCTTTCGATCGACATGCTCAGCGTCTTAGCCACTGAGTCACCGCATCTCTTTTATTGTATGCAGTACATCAATGTTTTTCAAACTTGGCAACTTTAAGTGGGGTAGGCTTCAACTCCTGGCTGATCTGGGAATTGCTGGTTCCGGAATTCTGGGTTTCTGGCAGGAGAATTTAGAGAGTTCAAGTCTATAACCACTGAGCCATGGTGGCGCAGTGGTTAGAAGGTAGTACTGCAGGCTAATTCTGCCAACTGCCAGCAGTTTGGTCCTGACTGGCTCAAGGCTGACTCACATGCTCAAAATTCAAACCTTTGGCAACTGACTCGTATTTATGACGGTTGCAGTGTCCCGGGTTCCTGTGATCCTCTTTTGCGACCTTCTTTGACAAGCAAAATCCGTGTGGAAGCCAGATTCACTTAACAATTGTGTTACTCACTTAACAACTGCAGTGATTCACTTAAGAACGGTGGGGAAGAAAGGTCATAGAAAGGGGCAAAACTCACTATGACAACTGTCTCGCTTAGCAACAGAAATTCTGGCCTCCGTTGTGGTTGTAAGTCGAGGACTACCTGTATGAGCATAACAGGCCTAGTTTGTTCAGTCTTGGTTAGGCTTTTGCAGCATGGTGGGTAGTGCAAATTCGAATGGCCGGGTGACTTTCTGAACTCTGTGCCAATCCGGAAAAATAGGTTTATTCAGTAACCAAATTTAGTATGCTGCGTGAAGACAACATTGTGAGCCTGCTTTGTTGCTTTGCGTATGTCCAGGACATTCCAGTCATTCAATTATTACCTTCTTCCTTCATCTGTTGGGGAAACAGAATTTCTAACAGGCATAACTTCGAACATAAAATGACCGGTTGTTGAGAACTACCTGTAAATCTTGTCATTTTTCCAACCATACAAATATACAGTATATGTCTTCAGAACAGAACAGAACAACAGAACAGAACAGAACAATAGAGTTGAAAGGGACTTGGAGGTCTTCTAGTTCAACCCCGTGCTCAAGCAGGAAACCCTGTACCATTTCAGACAAGTGGCTGTCCAGTCTCTTCTTAAAAACCTCCAGTGTTATGAAGCACCCACAACTTCTGAAAGCAACTTCTGTTCCACTGGTTAATTGTTCTCACAGTTAGGAAGTTTCTCCTTAATTTCAGGTTGCTTCTCTCCTTGATTAGTTTCCATCCATTGTTTCTTGTCCTGCCTTCTGAAACAGGGGAGATGATCCCGCTAAGTTTATAGACGATCTACATTTAAGCTGTATTTTTACAAGACACTTATCCTGGTTTATGCAGCAGTTCACCCAACACACGGAACCATAAACTAAACAGCCAATTAGGTTCATACTTCACGCTAACGCACAACAATGATACCAACAGGATTTGCACGTTGTTACAAATGCAACTACTACATCTTTACAGTACTTGGTTCTTATGTATTATGTGAACGAAAGCGGAGATTTCTCTGCTGGGGTCAGGAGGATTTTATACAACATAATCATTTCATGAGCTTGCTAATTTCCACAATCGTGGGAGAAGATAAAGGTGAATAGACTGTGCTGCTAAACCCCATAAATCAAGGACTTTCGCTTGGTATTAAAAACAAACAAACAATTGTAACAATCTCAGCTACCATGTAGAAATGGAGTGCACCCTAAATACCAGGCTTCCAATATTTGAGGGGCTGCCACAGAGAGGAAGGGGTCAAGCTATTTTCTAAAGCATCTGAAGGCCAGACAAGGAATAATGGATGGAAATTGATCAAGGAGAGATTCAACCTGGAAATAAGGAAGAATTTTCTGACCATGAGAACAATCAACCAATGGAACAGAAGCTACCTTCGGAAGTTGTGGGAGCTTCATCATTGGAGGCTTTCAAGAAGAGATTGAACTGCCATTTATGTAGGGTCTCCTGCTTGAGTGGGGGGTTGGACTAGATGACCTACAAGGTCCCTTCCAACTCTGTTAATCTAATCTAATCATCTAAATAGGGAGTGGGGCTCGCTTCATTCTCCTTTAGGCTCCATTAATTTGCATACTCTCCTAGTTTGCTAACTCTCCCTACCTTGTTCTCCTTCCCTTTCTTGTAAGAAAATCCACACAAAAAAAAGTTTGCAGCGTTCCACCATCCCAGTTACATCACTGCAATTTTGATGGTTTTGCCAGAAACTGGCATTCGCTACCCGTTTCCGACAAAAAGCATCCCATAGCAGTCCATGGGTTCGCTTAACGGCAGTGGTGTTTGGTTTACGACCTCCGCATTTGGTTTATGACCATGGCGTTTGTTTCATGAAAATCACAAAAAAAAATATGTTAAATCGGGCCCCCGTCACGGGGTGACCTGCTGTTGGAAGAAATGTCCATCTGGGTTCAGTTCCAAGTGGGGAGAAAGACACTGGAAACATGGAAACTGCTTGGAAAGATGGTTTAATGGTGGACAGGATCACGTGGTTTTGTGATCCTGGGCAAAATGAGCACATGGGTGAGAGAGAGAGAGATTTATACCCTCTCTTGGGCCCTGCCTTGGAGCTTCCTGTTCCTGTGTAAGGGTAGGTATCCTGATTGGTTGTCAGACTCCCATGGGGCCATGTAGGTTGTCTTGAGTCCCAGGCCTGGTTGAATCTTGCTGGGTGATGATGTGATGAAGGGGCTTTGGGCAATTCCTATTATGGTTTAATGGCTTTGTCTTGGTTGGATCTTGAGTGAGGGCTAATCCTATCACGTCCTGAGGGCCATGTCTTTTGTGTTGTAGATAAGCTGGCCCAGCCTTTTGTCTTGTAGATACGTTGGCACTAAAATATCTGCGGGGTTGGGGGGCGAGGGAGCTGAGGCTCTGAGTTTATGTCTTTAGAAACATGTTTCTCCTTTAGGGAAAATATAATATTCTGCCTTTTTAATATTTCCTAGAATATTTCATTTTTCTAGGAGGGGGTGGGTGCTAACTTTCTACACTGCTTAACGACAATCACGAAGATTCAATTACAGTCGTTCTGTCGAGGGCCACCTCTGTAACCGGGTTTCACATATTGCGTGAATGCAACGAAGATATCTCGATCTGTTGTGCTTTAAGTGGGCTTATCAGAGATCCCAGGC
>NC_142068.1:8427500-8472500 GCF_059756535.1 Pantherophis guttatus | reverse complement strand
CCCGCGGCAAGAGTTTAAACAGTTTTTTTTCCCTCTAGTCATCAGCTGGGACTCAGGAGGCAGCAATAGATTGGGGGTGGGACCAAATAAAAGGTAAAAATAACGTGGGGAGGGGGGGTGGGAGGGAGGGGGGGGGAGAACCGGTTCGGTGATGTCATATCGTCACCGCTACCGGCTCGGCCGAACCGGACCGAACCAGAAGGAACCCACCACTGACTTGCACGGAAATGTCACGTGCGTGCACGCACCTGTCAGGGCTGCGCTCTGGAAAAACTGAACTTCCGGGTTCTAGTGCGCATGTGCGCCCGATGATTAGCTGGCCAGCGTGCATGCGCAGACCGGTTTTCAGCACTGCCACAGGCAGCGTTCTGGCACGCATGCACCCCCGACAATCAGCTGGGCCAGCGCGCATGTTCACACTGGTTTTCAGCCCTGCCCCGCGCACGCAGGACAGCTGATCGTTGTGCACGCATGTGCGCCAGCAACCCAGAAGACAAACAGGCAAGACCGCGCGTGCCGGGTGACGTGGCTTCACGTGCCACTTTGGGCACGCGTGCCATAGGTTCGCCATCATGGGTATAGGGGTCTCCTGCTTGAGAAGGGGGTTGGGCTAGATGACTTCCAAGGTCCCTTCCAACTCTATTCTGTTCTTTTTTTAAAAAAAAAAATCACTAGCTCTTATCCTGTCTCAGTTGCCTCTTTACTCGGTCCCTGACAGTATCCTAAGGAAATGGATGCCAAAACCAGCAGTGGAATTCAATTTTTTTTTACTACCGGTTCTGAGGGCGTGGTGTGGCTTGGTGGGCGCGGTTTGGTGGGTGTAGCAGGGGAAGGATACTGCAAAATCCCCATTCCCAGCCCACTCCAGGGGAAGGATACTGCAAAATCCTCATTCCCTCCCCACTCCAGGGGAAGGATACTGCAAAATCCCCATTCCCAAGCCACTCCTGGGGGAAGGATATTGCAAAATCTCCATTCCCACCCCACTCCAGGGGAAGGATACTGCAAAATCCCTATTCCCTCCCCACTCCTGGGGGAAGGATACTGCAAAATCCTCATTCCCTCCCCACTCCTGGAGGAAGGATACTGCAAAATCCCTATTTCCTCCCCACTCCTGAGGGAAGGATACTGCAAAAATCTCCATTCCCTCCCCACTCTGGGGCAGCCAGAGGTAGTATTTGCCGGTTCTCGGAACTACTCAAAATTTCCGCTACCGGTTCTCCAGAACCTGTCAGAACCTGCTGGATTTCACCCCTAGCCAAAACCCAACAGATCCGACCAATGGTTGGGTGGGGAATTTTGGGAGCTGAAGTCCAGACATCTTAAAAATTGCCAAGGAGGAAAAGCGCTAGTTTTTGACCCACCTTGAAAGTCGCATTTTGATCCTGTTGAAATAAGTAGGAAACACCTTTTTTTATCAGCAAAGGTGCCACTAAAGGTGACTTCAGCCACTCTTACTTCCGGGCTAAGGGATGAGGTGAAAATAATGTTCGGACATATAGCAGCAAAATGAGCTGGGAGCCATTTGTGCTACTATTTGGTGCAAGTGGGAACAACTCACTAAGTGGCAGGAGTTCAGGAGCTATTAGGTCCTTAGGAAGAAAAAGGAAAAGTTCACCTTCTCCTTATAGTCGCAGGTAGTCCTCAACTTACAACAATTCATTTAGTGACCGTTCAAAGTGACGGACTTATGACCGTTTTTTCACAGTTATGACATTTGTAGCATCCCCACAATCATAGGATCAACATTCAGATGCTTGGCCACTGCTTCACACTTATGACCCTTCCTGTGGGCCAAGGTCACGTCATCCCTCTTTTGCGACCCTTCTGACAAAGCAAAGCCAATGAAGAAGCTGGGTTCATTTAACAACCAAGTTACTCGTTTATCCATCGCAGCGATTCGCTTAACAACCGTGGCAAGAAAAGTTGTAAAATCGGGCAAAACTCACTTTAACAAACGTCTCACTTAACAACAGGAATTTTGGGCTCAATTGTGGTCGTAAATTCAGGACTGCCTGTGTAAGAAGAGGGCTACCTTATTCCTCCCTGCCAGCCCAATCTTTCTTTTCTGAGCCTTTTATTTTTTTTTGCAATGTTTTTTTAATTTAATTTTATTGAGAAAGTTAAAATGCAAGCTCCCAAAAAAAAAAAAAAAAAAAAAAAGAGATAAATAAAACCTTTTTTTTTTAAAACCCAGAAAAGAATCTGGAACTTTTTATCGAAGGCTATAAACAAAGACTGTAAGGTTTATTGTCTTTTAAACTTACTTTGTGATGGGAACAAGAATCCTACAGATATAAAATAAATAACACCTCCCCAAATCTTGCTACAGAACACCTGGCATCTATCCCCCCCCTCCTTTTCTCTCTCTCTCTCTCTCTCTCTCTCTCTCTGTCCCTCTCTCTGTTTTACCCCATTATTTTACAGGAAGTTTCTTCATCATTCCAACACATTGCTCAGTCATGCTGGAGCGTTTTCATGCCGAAGATGAGGAAAATAATAAAGTCCATGTGTTATAGACAAAACACAGCTGGTTCACTCCCAGTGCTGACCAAGCCTGTTCCTGGGCCCCCTTCGCTCTCACCTCACTTCTGTTACCTTGCAAGTTGAAGCTTGACTGCACAAAAACTAGAACATTTCCACTCCTCCAGTTAATATGGATGGATGCTTGGCATTCTCCAGTCTTCCCGTCTTTCTTTCTCTTTGTTACTTTCCCTCTCTCTCTTTCTCTCTTTTTGTTTTCTTCCTTTCTTTCCCTTTTTTCTTTCTTCTTTCTCTTTTTCTCTCTTTGCTTCTTTCTCTCTGTGTATTTTTCTCTCTCTCTCCATTTCTGTGTTTCTCTCTCTCCCTGTTTTTGTTTTCTTCCTTTCTTTCCCTTTTTTCTTTCTTTTCTTTTTCTCTCTGTTTCTTTCTCTCTGTGTATTTTTCTCTCTCTCCTCATTTCTGTTTCTCTCTCTGTTTTTGTTTTCTTCCTTTCCCTTTTTTCTTTCTTTTTTCTCTGTTTTTCTGTGTATTTTTCTCTCTCCCCCATTTCTGTGTTTCTTTCTCTTTGTTTTCTTCCTTCCTTCCTTTCCTTTTTCTTTTTCTCTCTTTCTGTTTCTTTCTCTGTGTATATTTCTCTCTCCCCTCATTTCTGTTTCTCTCTCTGCTTCTCACTATTTCTTTCATCCTCTCTGTCTCTTTCTGTCTCTTTCTCTGTTTCTCTCTTGCTCTTTTTCTCTCTTTCCCATTCTGTCTGTTTTTTCTCTCTGTGTATTTCTCTCTCTGTGTGTTTCTCTCTCTTTCCATTTCTGTTTCTCTTTCCCTCTCTGTGCTTCTCACTCTGTTTCTTTCACCCTGTCTCTTTCTGTGTCTTTCTCTCTTTTTCTCTCTCTGTGTGTTTCTCTCTTGCTCTCTTTCCCACTTTCTGTTTTTTCTGTTTGTATTTCTCTCTGTCTCTGTCTCTCTCTCTCTCTTTTTCTCTTTCTCTGTATGTATGTGTTTCTCTCCATTTCTCTCCCCACCCCATTTCCTAGAAAACATGTCCCACAGGAGAAAAAGGAGGCGGCCAGCTAAAATCAACCACATGTAAAACAGTTATGCATTTCTCCAGCAGAAGATGGTGAAGAGAGATCGATGTTTTCTCACTCAAGCCACACAACCAGGAGCTCGATCCTGACCGGCTCAAGATGGATTCAGCCTTCCATCCTTCCGAGGGCGGTAAAAGGAGGATCCAGATTGTTGGAGGCAAATATGCTGACTCTGTAAACTATTTAGAGAGGGCCGTAAAACACTGTGAAGCGGTATATAAGTCTAAGTGCTGTTGCTACATCATTTCAGGTCGCTCTAGGGCAGCTGTTCAATATACTTCACCTACTTTGCAGGCAGGGACAGCTGTAACTGCTCCCCAGAAAGTTTAGGAGTATTGTTCCATTGGCAACTACTAACTCTGTGTTGTCAGCTAAACTAGAAAGAGAAAAAAAAATGAAAGAGACGAAGAAGTAAGCTTTGTTAAAGCTAATCATGGCAGGCCAGGGCACGTTGGATGAATTCACCCACCAAGTCTGACCTGGTTAAGCATGCTGTGTGAACCCCTCTACCCTTTGTTTCATTCTAATTGCCAAGTCCCTACACTCTTTCTTTCTTTCTTTCTTTCTTTCTTTCTTTCTTTCTTTCTTTCTTTCTTTCTTTCTTTCTTTCTCTTTCTTTCTTTCTTTCTTTCTTTCCTTCCTTTCCTTTCCTTTCCTTTCCTTTTTCTTTCTTTCCTTTCTTTCTTTCATTCTTTCCTTCCTTCTTTCTTCTTCTTTTCATATTTCTTTTCGTATTTCCTAATATGATTTGATTGTTTATTTGTACCCTATGACTATCATTAAGTGTTGTACCTTATGATTCTTGACGAACGTATCTTTTCTTTTATGTACACTGAGAGCTTATGCACCAAAGACAAATTCCTTGTGTGTCCAATCACACTTGGCCAATAAAGAATTCTATTCTATTCTATTCTATTCTATTCTATTCTATTCTATTCTATTCTATTCTATTCTATTCTATTCTATTCTACTCTACTCTACTCTACTCTACTCTACTCTTCTTCTTCTTCTTCTTCTTCTTCTTCTTCTTCTTCTTCTTCTTCTTCTTCTTCTTCTTCTTCAGTTTTAGTCTGCAAGCCACACTGACTTGGCAAGTAGTTTCCTTCCTTCCTTCCTTCCTTCCTTCCTTCCTTCCTTCCTTCCTTCCTTCCTTCCTTCCTCTCCCCTTCTTCTTCTTCTTCTTCTTCTTCTTCTTCTTCTTCTTCTTCTTCTTCTTCTTCTTCTTCTTCTTCTTCCTCCTCCTCCTCCACCTCCACCTCCACCTCCACCTCCACCACCTCCTCCTCCTCCTCCTCCAGTTTTTGCTGAGAGTCTAACAAGGGCCTTTCCCGCAGCCTCATCATCTCAGCCGCTCACTTCTCCCATGTTGTGTCCTATGTCACCATGGTGGCCTGACTGGAAGTGTCATCCTAAGGTTGCCAATTCCAGAAACTTTAGATTCTAGAAACGGGATCTCCACATTTGGGAAGGGTTGGAAGCTTGCTGAAAAGCTGGCAAACAAACATGGTTTGCTGAATGTATCAGGGAGGATTTATCAGATATTAACCTCTGGGAGATCTTTCTAGTTTCAAAAGCTAAGCAGGGTCAGGACTGGTTAATATTTGTACGGGAGCTAGAAATTACCAGGAAGTTACAGAATTCAGGTTATACACGAGAAAGGTGAACACAGAAAGATGGTAAACGGCACAGAAATCAAGAGAACGCAAAGGAGAAGTATTTTTTTTCATATATCTTAAACATAAATTTACTTTTTTTCAACTCTTGGAACAAAATTTATTTTCCAAATTTGCTCCTCTTTGAAGTCCTCCAGTCCAGTTCTCTTCTCCCAACCCTTAAAAAAAAAAAGCTGATAATACAATTGGGAAAAGTACAGAGAGAAATACAGGTAGTCCTCGCTTTACGACCACAATTGAACCCTCCAAAATTCTTTGCTAAGCAAGACCGTTCTTAAATGAGCCTTGTCCCATTTTACGACTTTTCTCACCGCCGTTGTTAAGTGAATCACTGCCATTGTTAAGTCGGTCACGCGGTCGCTAAGCGAATCTGGCTTCCCCATTGACATTGCTCATCCGAAGGGCGCCAGAGGGGATCTCCGGACCCAGAGACACTGCAGACCGTCATAAATATGAATCCAAATTTGGTTCATGCGGGCCCGCAGATGTTGCAACGGTCGTAACTTTGAAAAACGGTCCTAACTAAGTCATTTTTTCCCCCAGGAACTTTGAAGAGTCATTAAATGAACTGTTGTAAGTTGAGGACTACCTGTACCTCACTTTTTGAAAAAGGTTCAAAACTGCCTTTGCTTCAGGCCGATCAAATCAATGTCAAAAGAGGAAGGACCTCATGTAAGGACTCCAGATCGGCCTCTACATTTTACATCTTTTCAGAAGTTCGCACAACCGTATCCCACAGTTCTAAGATCATGGCATCCGGCCCTCTCAATTCCTGGCAAATAGATGGGGAAGAAATGGAGGTAGTGACCAATTTTATTCTCCTGGGCTCGAAGATCACTGCAAATGGGGACTGCAGCCAAGAAATTAAAAGATGCTTGCTCCTGGGGAGGAAAGCCATGGCAAATCTAGACAGCATTCTAAAAAGCAGAGACATCACCCTGCCAACAAAAGTGCATATAGTCAAGGCGATGGTTTTCCCAGTTGCAATGTATGGCTGTGAAAGTTGGAGCATAAGGAAGGCTGAGCGCCAAAGAATTGAGGCCTTTGAACTCTGGTGCTGGAGAAGACTCCTGCGGGTCCCTTGGACTGCAAGGCCATCAAACCGGTCAGTCCTAGAGGAGATCAACCCTGACTGCTTTTAAGAAGGCCAGATCCTGAAGAGGAAACTCAAATGCTTTGGCCGCCTAAGGAGAAGGAAGGACTCCCTGGAGAAGCCTAATGCTGGGAAAGATTGAGAGCAAAAGAAGAAGGGGACGACAGAGAAGGAGGTGGCTGGATGGAGTCACTGAAGCAGTTGGCGTGAGATTAAATGGACTCCAGAGGATGGTAGAGGACAGGAAGGCCTGGAGGAACGTTGTCCATGGGGTCGCGATGGGTCGGACACGACTTCACAACTAACAACAACAATCCCACCGTTGCTATTTGATGTTCCAGACAAAACACCAAACTTCGGTCACCATCCTCAACCTCAGGTTGCATCTCAAGAAGCTTCCAGGCAAGGCAAACAGATCCTCTGTCTGCACCCGATCCTAAAGGCCAACAAACATTTGGGGCCCACCTGCCAATTTCAGAAGGGCGAAAAGGGGCATGGATGGAGTGCTAGGGTTCTGTGGGCTCTGCAGATGTGATGGATTATTACAGTGTCCATCATCCCCGAACCCAACCCAATTCTCTTGGGGAAAACTGTGTATTAGGTCAATGCAGGGAGACAGAAGGCTACAGATTTGGGACACCCCAGTTTGGAACTGGGAGCTGAACTGGGAGAGGAAACAGGATGGCTGAAAGTTCATACTCATACCGAGTTATATCAGAATGTGGGATTAGCAGCCTGATTTCATATATTACTTTGATGCACAGGTGGTGGTGGGGAGCCTTACGAAGGAACCCCCTTCTGGAGGAATGGGCAATTTATTCAGTAGGGGCTGGAAAGGGGGAGATAAGCCCCCACTTTCTGGTGGGACCCAAACTTTTCATTTTGGCAAGGGGTGGTGGTGGCATATAGGAAGCATGATGGGTGGAAGAAATGGGGGTCTCCCTAGTCCATTTTAAGCACTTTTTTGAACGGCTTGGAATAAAGCGCTTTTTTGGGGGGTGCAAACTGGGCAGGCAGAAGTGGGGTCTCCGAAAGTATTACGGGAAGGCTCCCTGTCACATCTACGTCTCTAGGGGCACCACGGCTTTCCCTCTGGGCCAGCTTGGGGGTCGGTGGCGAGGAATTGGGGGGTGGGGGGAAGGCGGAGGGGAAGTGGGTCGCCAGGCCAGCTGTTCGGGGGGGTGGTGGCTGGGGAGTGAAGGAAGGCCACAGAAGGATGTTTGGGGTTTTGGGGAGGGGGCTTCTTTCTCCTGCCCCTTCCCACCCTAGGCTGTGATGGGGACCCTTGGGGTCCCCCTGCATGGGCTTCGTCCGCTGGGGGGGAAGGGATGGAGGTAAGAGGAGGGGCTCCCTGACTCCCCCTCTTCTCCATCCCTCCAGCGTACAGACAGCTCCCCCCCACGCTTGCCTCCCCCCACCCGCCACCGGCTTGGGGGTCAGTGATGGTCTGGGGGTGGGGGGGAAAGGTGGGGGGGTGGCCCAGCCAGCCGTTTGGGGGGCTGGGGGGCTGAGGAGTGAAGGAAGGCCACAGAAGGACATTTGGGGTTTTGGGGAGGGGGCTTCTTTCTCCCGCCCCTTCCCACCCTAGGCTGTGATGGAGACCCTCGGGGGTCCCCCTGCATGGGCTTCATCCCCTGGGGAGGGGGGGAAGGGGCGTAGGTGGCAGGAGGGACTCCCCGACCCCCTCTTCTCCATCCCTCCAGCGTACAGAAAGCCCCCCCCCCACCCACACTCCCGCCCCCCCCCCCCCCCCCGCTGGGGCTGCGATCTGCAATCCATCCTCGCCTTTGTTTGCTCAAGAAATCGCCCTCCGTTCGGCTCAGCCGATGCCGGGAGCCTATAAAAACCCCGACGGGATCCGGGGCTGGTCCAGAGGGGGCGGTGATTCGCTCCGGGATCCGCGATCGCCTCCACCGAGATGAGCCTCTCGGGCTCACAGCTGCGGCCGCTGCTGCTATTGCTGCTGCCGCCCTTCGCCCTCGCGTGGCCGGGCCCGGGGTCGCCCGTGGGACCCGCCAAGACCCTCCTGCTCATCCAGCCCGAGTCGACGGAGCCGCTGCCTTCCAAAGGAGCGCAAGGTAGGGCTGCCTGGAAGAGGGAGCGAGTTTCTTCCTTCTTCCCGGACGGGATTTTTGACGCCTATGAATGAGAATAAGAAACAGAGTTTCGGAAGGGACCTCGGGAGGTCTTCTAGTCCAACCCTGATCAGACAAGAATGCCTGTCGGACGTCCATGCCGTTTTTTTATTTTTTATTTTGGTCTTTTTCCCCTTCTTCTCTTTTTTCTTTCTTTTTTTTTTTCCAAAGAAACTTTATTGAGTTTAAAAGTTTATTGAGTTTAAGAGCCTTGGTAGTACAGGGGTTTAAGGCACCCTGTTATTAAGCTGGTTATTAAGACCAACTGCCTGCATTATTGCAGGGTTCGAATCTCGCCAAGGCTCAAGGTTGACTCAGCCTTCCATCCTTTCTAAGGTAGGTGAAATGAGGACCCAGTTTGTGGGGGCAATAAGCTGACTTTGTATAAATATACACAAAAAGGATGAAGGCTATTGCTGAGCACATTGTAAGCCGCCCTGAGTCTTCGGAGAAGGGCGGCATATAAATCAAATTAAAAAAACAAACAAACATAAATATATTGACATTTCCATTAATAGAATAATTTAGAATAGAATAATTCTATTTCTATACCGCCCTTCTCCCCGAAGGGCTCAGGGCGGTGTACAGCCTATTGAAACACAAGACAACATCAGTTAAAATAGTTTAAAATTATTAAATGAATTCGGCTCAATTCAATTTTAAAACCCCAGGTTTTAACCCCTGATATCAGATGTGCAGTGGTTTTAACTGTATACAAAATATATTTCTGGTGTCATTTCAAATTACTTTTTACTTTTATTTAACACCCCTTTTTCTCTTCCTTTCATTTTATCATTCATCCATTCAGTGCCTTTTCTTTCTTTTTCCCTTCTTCTCTATCCTTCTCCCTTCCCCCTTTCCTCCTCTGTTTTTCCTCCTATTTGCTTTTTCTTTTTTTTAATTTGATTTATATGCCGCCCTTCTCCGGAGATTCAGGGCGGATTACAATGCGTTAAGCAATAGCCTTCATACTTTTGTATATTTTATACAAAGTCAGCTTATTGCCCTCACAAACCGGGTCCTCAATTTACCTACCTTAGAAAGGATGGAAGGCTGAGTCAACCTTGAGCCTGGCGAGATTCGAACTTACAGTAATTGCAGACAGCTGGTGTTAATCACGATGCTATCAGTCTGCTGAGCCACCAGGCCCCTTTTGCATTTTTTTTGCGTTTTATTTTATCAACTAATCAACGTTTTAAACAGAAAAAAAAGAAAAGAAAGAAGAGAAAAGAATACAAGATAGAATGACAGAGTTAGAAAGGACCTTGGAGGTTTTTCTAATCCAACCCCACTGGTCAGACAAGAACCCCTATCTACCATTCCAGATAAATTATCCAACCTCTTCGTAAAAACTTCCAGTGTTGGAGCATTCACAACTTCTGGAGGCAAGTCGTTCCACTGGTTAATTGTTCTCCCTGTCAGGACATTTCTCCTTCGTTCTAGGCTGGACCTCTGTTTTGATCAGTATCCATCCTTTACTCCTGGTCCTGCCTTCAGGTGTGACAGCAAAGATAAAAGGGGAGGAAAAAAAAAAGATTTGGTCCCTACAAATCTTGCTCTTGGGGAATTCCTCCTTAGTTCTAAGTTGCTTCTCTCCTTGAATGATTGCCATCCGTGGCTTCTAGTCCAGCCTTCAGATGCTTTTGGAGAATAGCTTGACCCCCTCTTTTTTGTGGCACCCCCCCCCCAAGTATGGAAGATTGCTATCGTGTCCCCCAGAGGAGATGCCTCCTCTAAGGGCGGATCCGGGTCTCTCTCTTGGCGAGTCTGGCGGGACTCGAACCGACTCCAGCTGGCTTCAACGGCCCTTGAGCACATTCCCGGTCGCTGCACTCGATCAGTTCCGTAGCCACGTCGGGGGAGGGTGAGGGGAAGGGCAGACCCGTGGGGGAACTTGGGGGGGTCACCCCCTCTCTCTCCAGGACCCCACTGGCCCTTGGAGCCCCGCCAATCTCGGAGGGGTGGTTATTATAGGTCGGTGGTCGCATGCATTGGAAGGGCGAGAACTCAGGGGTTTTTTTGTTTTTGTTTTTTTGCTTTAATTTATATGCCGCCCTTCTCCGGAGACTCAGGGCGGCTTACAATGCGTTAAGCAATAGTCTTCATACTTTTGTATGTTTATACAAAGTCAGCTTATTGCCCCCACAAACCGGGTCCTCAATTTACCTACCTTAGAAAGGATGGAAGGCTGAGTCAGCCTTGAGCCTGGTGAGATTCGAACTTGCAGTAATTGCAAGCAGCAGATGTTAATAACAGTGCTTTAGTCCACTGTACTACAGGCTCAGTAACAGTAGAGTTGGAAGGGACCTTGGAGATCATCTAGTCCAACCCCTATTCACGCAGGAGACCTGTACTAGGGAACCCCGGGAGCTGGGAACATCCCGGGAGGCAGAGATGGGGGGAGGGGAGGCGCCGGAGTGCGGGCGGGGGGGGGAGCGGCAAACCGGTGGCCGTCGGATGCAATATTGAAGGGGCTGTTACAAAGAGGAGGGAGCCCAGCGCCCACCTATTCTCCAAAGCACCGGGAGGCAGGACAAGAAATAAAGGATAGACGATCACTAAAGAGAGATCCATGAAACCTAGAAAATAAGGAGCCTGGTGGTGCAACGGACTAAACTACTGTTAAAAAGTAGCACTTAGCTGCCAGCTGCCTGCAATTACTGCGAGTTCAATTCTCACCAGGCTCAAGGTTGACTCAGCCTTCCATCCTTCCGAGGTAGGTAAAATGAGGACCCGGATTGTGGGGGCAATAAGCTGACTTTGTATATAAAAAAAGAACACTGCTGGGGGGGGGGGGCGAAAGCCCTACTAAGTAGGTATATACAAAAGTATGAAGGCTATTGCTTAAAAGCATTGTAAGATGTCCTGAGTCTCCGGAGAAGGGCGGCATATAAATCAAACAAACAAACAAATAAATAATTATTATTAATAATAATAATAATTATTAATTAAATAATTAAATAAATTTAATTATTAATTTATTTAATAATTTATTTAATAATTTATTTAATTAATTTAATTAATTAAATAATTAAAACTAATAATAAATAAATAAATAAATAGGGGAAAAATTCCTGGACAGTTTGAATATTTAATCAGTAGAACGACCTGCCACCAGAAGTTGGGGCTGCTCCAAACACTGGAGGCTTTTAAAGAAGAGATTGGACCACCGTTTAAATATCTGAAATGTATAACGGTTTCCTGCTTGAGCAGGAAAGGTTGGACTAGAAGACCTTCAAGGCCCCTTCCAACTCTTGCTATTCTGTATTCTGCTCGGCAGCGCAACCCTCTCCCGTCTTTTCCCACTCGACGGCGTGTTTCTGAACGTGTGAAGAACTCCAAGGAGGCGCGGCCGCACCTTCCGAGTTCTGTTAGATCTGCCGTTTAGGGGGAAAGGGACTCCCGAGGCAACGTTGGGACAGATTTTTGGAATTAAAGCGGGGGGTGGGGAGAGAGAGAGAGATGGATATGGGGTCCCCTTCCTTCGGTGGTTGAAATCATGTAGGTGAATACAGGTTCTCCTTCCTCCTCCCCTCATTCCCCACTTGCTTATCTTGGGTATTCCACACGTGTCAATTCTTTAGTTTCTTATTTTTTGCTTTGTTCATCGGAATGATTCTTGGTGATGTTACGTGTATCCAGAGCAAGCTCCGGCTGCAGAGATTTAACCTGTTAAATTAAACTGTCTACTGTAGACCTCACCCCATTCCTAAGAGGTCTGTAAGGGGCCTGCATAAGCGCACCAGCCTGCCTACCGTCCCTGTCCTAATGTCCCTTTTTACTCTTACTCTTTTCATGTATTCAAATTATGTTTATACTTTTACCTGTTATCTTATATATGCTTGACAAACTAAAAAATAAAAAACAATTTTCTGGGTTCACATCATCTGCTTCATCCTAGAACAGGGGTCTCCAACCTTGGCAACTTTAAGCCTGGCGGACTTCAACTCCCAGAATTCTCTTTGCTGCCCGGGGAATTCTGGGAGTTGAAGTCCGCCAGGCTTAAAGTTGCCAAGGTTGGTGACCTCTCTGTCCCAGACTAAATGGGCCAGTTTCACACTGCATTCTTTGCACAATACATAAAGTAAAGTCGTTTAGATAAATGCAGCAATGGCTAAGCCTTTAGCTCAGTGTAATGGAGGAGGGGGGCAAGAGTGGGATAAGAATAAAGAAGCAAGCAAGTTGTCTCCTTTCCAGTTTGGAACTAACTAACTATTTATTTATTTATTTATTTATTTATTTATTTATTTATTTATTTACACGTATTTATATGCCGCCCTTCTCTCAAAGGACTTGGGAAGGGATGGGATGGGATGGGAATGATGTAAGAGTGTGTGGGAAGGACCTTGAGGGGGACAGGATAAAGGCCCACAGTCTAGGCCACGGGTGTCAAACTCAAGGCCGGGGGGCTGGATCCAGCCTGCGGGGTGCTTAGTTCTGGCCCGCAGGGTCGCCCTGGAAAAACAGCAAAGGACCAGCCAGTGATGCTTCTGACAGAGAAAACGGAGCTCAGGAGCCCGTTTTCGCTGGGAGCGCTCGAGCCACCACAGGCGTCCCCGACATGAGTGACGTCAAGCTGGCCACGTCCCCTCATGAGGTCAAACACAACCCCGATGCGGCCCTCGATGAAATCGACTTTGACACCAATGTTCTAGGTCAGAGGTCCTCAAACTTGGCAGCTTTAAGACTTGTGGACTTCAACTCCCAGAATTCTCCAGCCAGCTATGCTGGCTGGAGAATTCTGGGAGTTGAAGTCCGCAAGTCTTAAAGCTGCCAAGTTTGAAGACCTCTGTTCTAGGCAATGGTATGATAAGCAGCAACTCACTCCACAGATGAGGGAAAAAAACATGGCAGCCAGTTCAATGCACTGTTTTCTGAAGCAGCTGGCTGGGGAATTCTGGGAGTTGAAGTCCGCCAGGCTTAATAAAGTTGCCAAGGTTGGAGACCCCTGTTCTGGAGCATTCAAAATTCCTTTTTCTTTGCAGGATGTTATTTCGGTGGCCGGTTCTACACCTTGGAGGATACCTGGCATCCTGATTTAGGGGAACCCTTTGGCATTATGCACTGTGTAGTGTGCACCTGCGAACCAGTAAGTGTCATTGTAGAGCCAGGTTAAAAGGCAGGTGCGGTTGAATTATTATTTTTTTTAAAATTTGATTTATATGCCGCCCTTCTCCGGAGACTCAGGGCGGCTTACAATGCGCTAAGCAATAGCCTTCATTCTTTTGTATATTTATACAAAGTCAGCTTATTGCCCCCACAAACTGGGTCCTCATTTCACCTACCTTAGAAAGGATGGAAGGCTGAGTCAACCTTGAGCCTTGGCGAGATTCGAACCAGCAGTAAATTGCAGGCAGCTGTGTTAATAACAGGGTGCTTAGACCACTGTACTATCAAGGCTCAATTAGCCAGATTTCCCAGGTTTCTGGGAAATGAGGGATTCTGATACAAGCAGTCCTTGACTTACAATAGTTCGTTTAGTGACCATTTAGAAGTTACAACGCCACTGGATAAAAAGTTGTCTGATGATCATTTTTCACACTTATGACCATTGCAGCATCTCCATGGCCATTTGATTTACATTCGGATGCTTGACAATTGGTTCATTTTTAAAAACAGTTTATACATTTTCAGTTTACATACATAAGTGCTTTGTGAATAGCGTATTGTCTGGATCCATTTGCTTACATAATAATATTTTCCCGGCTCCTAATTTCTACCTCTATTATCCAACCATTTATAAAACAAGTCTCATGTTCGAAAATATTCTGTATCTTCTTTTCCTTTTATTTTTAATGTCAATCTGTCCATTTCTGCGCAATCTAGTATTTTTTTTAAATTACATCTTCTTCCGTAGGTGTTTCCTCATTTTTCCAGTACGGTGGAAAAATAATTCTTGCAGCTGTCAAGACATGTAATATTAAATACAGTAGTGGCCAAAATTGTGGAAACCTTTTGGGAAAAGTATATATTTTTTAAAACTAGCTAATAACACCACTTTTTTTTTTTGAGAAGTACCATAAAATTATATATCAATGGAAAGATAATTTAATCAAGAATGTAATGCAATAACTTTTATGAAGGATTTACTATTAGAATAGCAGTTACGGTATAAAGAAGAAAAGAGAAGCACGTAGAAAACACGAGATATACAAAAATTATCACCATAGAAAAAACGAGATATTTTGGGAGTTGAAGTCCACAAATCTGAAAGCTGCCAAGTTTGAAGACCTCTGTTCTAGGCAATGGTATGATAAGCCAAAAATTATCACCATGTCTGTTAATACTTCGTTGGATAACCTTTAGCATGAATTACGGCCTTATAACGTCTTCCCGTGGAGTGAACCAAGTCTTTTAGTTCTGCAGCTATTCTAATGTGAAACCAAGATTGAATAATGGCTTCGATTAACTGGGTTTTATTGCTGGGTCGCTTCTGACTAACAAGTTTCTTTAGTCGGCTCCATCGATTTTCAATTGGGTTAAGGTCTGAGCTATTCCCAGGCCATTCCAGCAGTGGAATATGATTATCTTGAAACTCCCCCCAAAAAAGTGGTGTTATAAGCCATCAAATCACAAAAATACACTTTCCCCAAGGTTTCTACAATTTTGGCATTATAACATTATAGCAGCTGCAGAACTAAAAGACTTGGTTCACTCCATGGGAAGACGTTGTAAGGCTGTAATTCATGCTAAAGTTTACCCAACTATTAACCGACATGGTGATCATTTTTGTATATCACGTTTTTTCTATGTGTTTCACTTTTCTTCTTTATCCTGTAACTGCTATTCTAATAGCAAATCCTTCCTAAAAGTTATTGCATTATATCCTTGATTAAATTACCTTTCCATTGATATATAATTTTATGGTACCACTCCCCCAAAAAAGTGGTGTTATTAGCTAGTTTTAGAAAATACACTTTCCCCAAAAGGCTTCCACAATTTTGGCCACCACTGTACGTACATTTTATAAATAGAATCTTACATGGGTTCCTTTAAGGCAGTGTTTCTCAACCTTGGAAGCTTGAAGATGGGTGGACTTCAACTCCCAGAATCCCCCAGCCAGCAGCACTGGCTGGGGGATTCTGGGAGTTGAAGTCCACCCATCTTCAAGCTACCAAGGTTGAGAAACACTGCTTTAAGGATTGGTGCTAACAGCAAGTAGCCCTCAACTTACAACCTGGTGACCGAAGTTATAACGGAACTAAAAAAAGGGATTTACAACCGTTTTTCACACTTAAAAAACATTAGAGCATCCCATGGTCATGTGATCAAAATTCAGCTGCTTGGCAACTAACTGGTTCCTATTTATGACAGTTGCAATGTCCTGGGGCCATGCGAGCAACATTTCATCACCAAAATTTCCGTTGCTAAGTAAAGACGGTTGTTAAGTGCGTTTTTCCTCATTTTACAATCTTTCTCGTCACAGCTGCCAAGTGAATCGCTGCAGCTGATAAGCAAGTAACAGTGTTTTTAAGTGAATCTGTTTTTTCCCATTGAGTTTGCGTGTCAGATGGTCGTAAAAAGGGACCACATGACACACATGCATCCGTCGTAAATGTGAGTCAGTTGCCAAACATCCGACTTTTGATCAGATGACTATGGGGGAATGCTGCAATTCTCAAGACGTAAGTGTGAAATATGGTCATAAGTCACTTTTTTCAGTGCCGTGGTAACTTCAGACACTGAATGAACAGTTGTATGTCGAGGATTATCTGTCGTATGTTGAGGATTATCTCTCCTTTGTATATCGAGAACAATTCAAAATTGCTTCCTTCCACACTTTGAAGGAATAGGATTTGGAAGACCAGTGTGAAAATAATTTAATGGATCTATTTGGCTGCCAAAAGTTGATGCCCACATTCATAAATCAGGCAAAATATGGATGATAAGTAATTGTAGCATTCAATGCAAAACGACAGGGGGATTTGGCCTGGGTGGGAAGGTGCTGCATCGTCTCTAATAAAACACAAAAGTGCTACGGATTCATCCAAAATTGGAATATAATCTATTGTAAGAATTTTCTATTTTTTTTTTTCTCCTCCTCCAGCAGAGGAATCGGAGAGGGAAACCGGCTGGCAAAGTCAGCTGTAAGAACATTAAGCATAGCTGCCCCAAACTTCCTTGTGCTGATGCTATTGTGCTTCCAGGACAATGTTGCAAATCCTGCCCCAAAGGTAAGTCAATTACAGATTGTTGTTGTTGTTGTTAGTTGTGAAGTTGTGTCCGACCAATTGCGACCCCATGGACAACCTTCCTCCAGGCCTTCCTGTCTTCTACCATCCTCTGGAGTCCATTTAAGCTCATGCCGACTGCTTCAGTGACTCCATCCAGCCACCTCGTTCTCTGCCGTCCCCTTCTTCTTTTGCCCTCAGTCTTTCCCAGCATTAGGCTCTTCTCCAGGGAGTCCTTCCTTCTCATTAGGTGGCCAAAGTATTGGAGTTTCATCTTCAGGATCTGGCCTTCTAAAGAGCAGTCAGGGTTGATCTTCTCTAGGACTGACCGGTTTGATGGCCTTGCAGTCCAAGGGACTCGCAGGAGTCTTCTCCAGCCACCAGAGTTCAAAGGCCTCAATTCTTTGGTGCTCAGCCTTCCTTATGGTCCAACTTTCACAGCCATGCATTGCAACTGGGAAAACCATCGCCTTGACTATACGCACTTTTGTTGGCAGGGTGATGTCTCTGCTTTTTAGTATGCTGTCTAGATTTGCCATGGCTTTCCTCCCCAGGAGCAAGCATCTTTTAATTTCTGGGCTGCAATCCCCATCTGCGGTGATCTTGGAGCCCAGGAAAATAAAATTTGTCACTACCTCTATTTCTTCCCCATCTATTTGCCAGGAATTGAGAGGGCCGGATGCCATGATCTTAGTTTTCTTAGTTTACAGTGGTGATCCTCACTTAACGGATGGCCTTATTTTGTGACCATTCAAAGCACTGTGCCCTAAAGAGTCGGACAAGGGAAACCTTTACCTTTATTATAGTTCCGAGTTTCCAACCACTTGGAACTGAGGAACAAAGCTCTACCGCCTCTGTGCCCAGCCTGAGCCCCTCTATCTGAGCCTAGTGGTAAGAGCTGCATCCCTTCCACCATCTTACCATCTCTGCCCCTGCGCCTGGTCCATCTGACGCCAGTTTCTTCGGCAGGGATTCATGAGGACTAGAAGCTTTCTCTTTACTAACTCTGTGTTGCCAGCTAAACTAGAAAGAGGAAAATAAAATGAAAGAGACGAAGAAGTAAGCTTTGTTAAAGCTAACCATGGCATGGCATGTTGGGTGAATTCACCCACCAAGTCTGACCTGGTTAAGCATGCTGTGTGAACCCAGCCATCAGCTCTACTCTTTGTTTCATTCTAATTGCCAAGTCCCTACACTCTTTCTTTCTTTCTTTCTTTCTTTCTTTCTTTCTTTCTTTCTTTCTTTCTTTCTTTCTTTCTTTCTTTCTTTCTTTCTTTCTTTCTTCGATTAATATGCTGCCCTTCTCTGGAGACTCAGGGCGGCTTACAATGCGTTAAGCAATAGCCTTCATACTTTTGTATATACCGGCTTAGTAGGGCTTTCGCCCCCCCCCATCCCCCAAGCGGTGTTCTTTTTTATACGAAGTCAGCTTATTGCCCCCACAATCCGGGTCCTCATTTTACCTATCTGGAAAGGATAGAAGGCTGAGTCAACCTTGAGCCTGGTGAGATTTGAACTTGCAGTAATTGCAGGCAGCTGGTGTTACTTAACGGTGCTTTAGTCTGCTGCGCCACCAAGGCTCTTCTTTCTTTCTTTCTTTCTTTCTTTCTTTCTTTCTTTCTTTCTTTCTTTCTTTCTTCCTTCCTTCCTTCCTTCCTTCCTTCCTTCCTTCCTTCCTTTCCTTTCCTTTCCTTTTTCTCTTTCTTTCTTTCCTTTCGTTTTTCTCTTTCTTTCTTTCCTTTCCTTTTTCTCTTTCTTTCCTTTCTTCTTTCTTTCCTTCTTTCTTTCTTTCCTTCCTTCCTTCCTTTCTTTCTTTTTTCTTCCTTCCTTCCTTCCTTCCTTCCTTTCTTTCTCTTTTGGCAGAGAAAGAATGAAATGGAGTTCTTGGAACCATAGGCACCCTTACATGCTCACACACACACACACACACACACACACACACACACACGTATGTTCTCTTGGCAGGCTTAGCCTACAGAAGATTTCCTAGAACAGTCTGTCCCCCTGGTCCCCCCCGCCACGTCCTTCTCTCCCTCTGTCGGTTGCCTCTTTTCCCGTCTCAACGCCGATGTTGAGCGCACGCGGGCTTTGCATCAGATGGCAGACAGGAGGCATCCAGTAGGGCAGATGTGTGTAACCTCCCTCTCTTGTTTATTTGGTGTGTTGATTTTCGGTGCCCTGCTTTTCCCTTGTATAGTCTATGCTCCCCATTTGTTTAGCTTTCCCGAGGTGACTAAGAAGGCGAATGTGTTTATCGCCATAACTCCCTGCACACACCTGCCCTTGTCTGCTCCCAACAGCTGGACAGAGCCAATGTTTGGACACAAGGAAGTTGTCTGGAGCCATCTGGGTACCATGAGTAAAGGGCTAGGAGTTCCAGTAGTCCATGGCCTGCACAGACGGCCTATGCTGTGGAGATTCTCAATCATCCAGGTTCACACTTGTCCCAAATGTTTTTTTTTTTCCAAAAGGCAACTAGACTTTCTTGGGTTTTTTTGTGGGGGAAAATATTTTGCTTCTGATGAGAAGCCAAAATCAAGAAGCTTCTTGGAGGAGAAGCCAAAAAAAAAAAAAGCCAACACAGTTCTAGGCTGCATCAACAGAGGGATAGAATCAAAATCAGGTGAAGTGTTAATACCACTTTATAAAATTATAAGAGCCTTGGTAGTACAGTGGTCTAAAGCACCCTGTTATTAAGACCAACTGCCTGCAATTACTGCAGGTTCGAATCTCGCCAGGCTCAAGGTTGACTCAGCCTTCCATCCTTTCTAAGGTAAGTAAATTGAGGACCCAGACTGTGGGGGCAATAAGCTGACTTTGTATAAAAATATACAAAAGGATGAAGGCTATTGCTTAACGCATTGTAAGCCGCCCTAAGTCTCTGGAGAAGGGCGGCATATAAATCAAATTAAAAAAAAAATACCCTGATGAGACCACACCTGGAATATTGCATCTAGTTTTGGTCGCCGCCATGTACAAAAAAAAAAAAGATGTTTGACATTTGTTTAGCGACTATTTCAAGTTGCAACAGCATTGAAAACAATGACTTGTTTCTCACACTTACGACCGTTGCAGCAGCCCCCGTGGTCACAACGTGATCAAAATTTGGATGCTGTGTATTTATGACGGTTGCGGTGTCCCGGGGTCACATGATCACTTTTTGCCACCTTGAATAACAGATTTGGAAGGGACCTTGGAGGTCTTCTAGTCCAACCAGTGGTAGGTTGCTTCCGGTTCTGTCCGGTTCCTTAGAACCGGTAGTAAAAGTGGCAGGAGGCTCCGCCCACCCACCCGGACGTCATCATTGACGATCTGTGCATGCGGAGAAGCGCAAGCGCGCGATCCCGTTGTGAACCAGTAGTAAAGGTAAGTAGAACCCAACCCCCTGCTCAAGCAAGAGATCCTGTCCCATTCCGGATAAATGGTTCTCCAATTTTTTCTTAAAAGCCTCCAGTGATGGAGCACCAGGTTGAATTCCAAAGGAGATGCCTTATCTAGAATAGACTAGAACTGTGATGGCAAACCTATGGCACGCGTGCCACAGGTGGCACGCGGAGCCATATCTTTGGGCACACGAGCATTGCCATAGCTCAGCTCCAGCGTGCACGCATGCACCGGCCAGCTGATTTTTGGGCCTTATGGGCCCACTGGAAGTCGGGAAACAGGGTGTTTCCGGCCTCCCAGGGGGGGGGGGTGTCGCGCGCTCAAGACTTTCTTATTTTATCAAGCTGGCCTGGCCTAAATCTTCTCCCCTTTTAAAATGTAAATTTTAATTTGTTTTTAAATTATGTAGGGCGGTATAGAAATCCAATAAAATAAATAAATAGATAGATAGATAGATAGATAGATAGATAGATAGATAGATAGGGCTGTTTTTGTCCTCCCCAAGCTCCTAGAAAGGCTCTGGAGCCTGGGGAGGGCGAAAAACGGGCCTACCGGGTCCACCGGTAACCTTTTTGCCATCATATGCCAAAAGCGGGGGGAGTGCGGAGGGGTTGCACACGCGGGGCGCGGGGGGGGCATTGAATTATGGGTGTGGGCATGGCACGCGCAACCCCCCCATGCTCCCCCTGCTTTTGGCACGCGACGGCAAAAAGGTTAGCCATCACTGGACTAGAACCTTCTGACAAGCAGTGCGGAAGCCAGATTCTGACTTAACTACCATCTGACTAACTTAACAAATGGCAAGGAAAAGTCGTAAAATGGGGGAAGAAGGGGAAACTCACTTCGCTTCTGTCTCGTTTAGCGACAGAAAATTAGGGCTGAGTTGTGATCGAGACCTACGTGTATAAAGAAAAATAATCACGAGCTGAATCAAATATGCCACATCTGTATCGGAGTAGGGACAGTGCTCTCTCTCTCTTTCCACCCCGGCTCAGAATCCTCCGTTACTTTGCTGACACGGCAAAATAACCCGCAGTTTGTTTTTTAACATGTTGATTTCAAGTTTGGGGTATTTGGTTTGGGAATTAACGAGGGAACCGGAGTGAAAGCGAGACTTTGTCCTGTCGTGGCCAGAAGGCTGAAGCCTGTGGCCTGTGGCCTCGCCCAGCCGTTTACAAAATGCCACCCAAACCTGCGTTTGAAAACCATAAATAAAGAAAGCACATTTGGGCAGCGTTAATCATTTATTTATTTATTTATTGGTTCGATTTATATGCCGCCCTTCTCCGGAGACTCAGGGTGACTTACAATGCGTTAAGCAATAGCCTTCATACTTTTGTATATACCTGCTTAGTAGGGCTTTCGGGCCCCCCCTAAGCGGTGTTCTTTTTTATACAAAGTCAGCTTATTGCCCCCACAATCCGGGTCCTCATTTTACCTCCCTTAGAAAGGATGGAAGGCTGAGTCAACCTTGAGCCTGGTGAGATTCGAACTTGCAGTAATTGCAGGCAGCTGGTGCTAGTTAACAGCACTTTAGTCTGCTGTGCCACCAAGGCTCTTTATCATCGCAGGGGGATGCCCATAAATTCTTCCGTTCCTGTCCCATGTGGGATTCTCCCTCCTGACGCCGCTCTGTTTGAAATGAGGGGAGATTCCAGGTACCCTTCCAATGGAAACCCCCTTTTCTGCCTCTTTCCACACAGATGTTGGGGGCAATTCAATTCTAGAGTTGGCCCCATATACCAGACCCCAAAGCATCTTTATTCTCTGTCCGGCACACGTGTAACTGTGTGAAGAAGGATGTTGGTCTTTATTTTGAAAGAGAAAATCACTTGTGGATGTCAGGAGCTGTCAGTTTTTATTCACTGCATCTGGTTTTGGCCACCACAATTTAAAAAATGACATGGAGACTCTAGAAAGAGTGCAGAGAAGAGCAACTAAGATGATTAGAGGACTGGAGGCTAAAACATAGGAAGAACGGTTGCAGGAACTGGGTATGTCTAGTTTGATGAAGAGAAGGACTAGGGGAGACATGATAGGAGTCTTCCAATATCTCAGGGGCTACCACAAAGAAGAGGGAGTCAAACTATTCTCCAAAGCACCTGAGGGTAGAACAATAAGCAATGGGTGGAAACTAATCAAGGAGAGAAGCAACTTAGAACTAAGGAGAAATTTCCTGACAGTTGGAAGAATTAATTAGTGGAACAACTTGCCTGCAGAAATTGTGAGTGCTGCAACACTGGAGGTTTTTAAGAAGAGATTGGACAGCTGTTTGTCTGAAATGGTATATAGGGTTTCTTGTCTGACCAGTGGCTTGGATTACAAAAACTCCAAGGTCCTTAACTCTGTCGTTCTATCTTGTATTCTTTTCTTTCTCTTCTTTTTTTTCTGTTTAAAGTTTTTATTAGTTTATAAAATGAAATGCAAAAATGCAAAAGCAAATAGTAGGAAAAACAGAAATAGAATAACAAAGTTGGAAGGGATCTTGGAGGTCTTCTAGTCCAACCCCCTGCCCAGGCAGGAAACCCTACACCACTTCTTCTCTCCTTGATTAGTTTCCACCCATTGCTTCTTGTTCTGCCCTCAGGTGCTTTGAAGAATAGTTTGACTCCTTATAAGAGAGGAAAGGGGGAAGGGAGGAAATAGGGGGAAAATAAGGGAAATAGGGGGAAAATAGGGGAGGAAAGGGGGAAGGGAGAAGTGTAGAGAAGAAGGGGAAAAGAAAGAAAAGGCATTGACGTCCAACTCCCTCTGGTGCCATAGAATAAGACAGTAACATCAAACCATAACTTTTTTACTTTTACATCATAATGTAAACGAGCCATTTGTATAACGACAAATCTATCTAATCACTAAAAACCCAAATCAACGTTCCATTTTTTTCCCCCCACCTGAAGCACAAAGTCCAGAAACGGTTTCCAAATAGAAACAAAAATACTTGTGTGGGTTTTTTTTTTTTTAAGATCAAAGCAGTCAATTTAGCCATCTCTGCTAACTCCATCAGCTTTTGCAGCCATTCTTCTGTCCGTTTTCGTACATAAAGTCGTCTTGCTGCCATGAATATATATATCATCAAATTTTTGTCCCCAAATCTTTTTTTCCCATTAAAACCAACATAAAAGTTCTTTTCTCTTCTTGTGTCCCATGGTTCAAGTCCTGTTTTACTCATTTAACCCCTGTAGTGATCCACTTAACAATTGTGGCAGGAAAGGTTGTACAATGGGGCAAAATTCACTTAACAAATGTCTCACTGAGCAACATAAATGGGGGGGGGCACTCAATTATGGTCGTAAGCAGAGGTGAGTTTCAGCAGGTTCTGACCAGTTCTGGAGAACCGGTAGCGGAAATTTTGAGTAGTTCGGAGAACCGGTAAATACCACCTCTGAATGGCCCCGCCCCCATCTATTCTCTGCCTCCTGAGTCCCAGCTGATCGGGAGGAAATGGGGATTTTGCTGTAATCTTCCCCTGGATTGGGGAGGGAATGGAGTTTTTGCAGTATCCTTCCCCTGCCATGCCCACCAAGCCACACCCACCAAGCCACACCCAATCCACCAAGCCACGCCCACAGAACCGGTAATAAAAAAATTTGAAACCCAGCACTGGTCGTAAGTCGAAGACTACCTGAATATGGATTGGCTCTTAATTTTTGACACTTCAAATCTCTTCCTGTTCCCCTTCATGCAGCCCCCGCCTACATCGCGGAGAAGAGATCTGAGCAGCTGTTGGACAAGATGGAATACTCCCAGGAGAAAGAAGACGGCTTACACAGGAACTACAACGATCGGGCCTACTTCAGTTCTCAGGACTTGATCCGAGATGACAGCCAGATAGGTATGAGTGAGGTGGTGCCCAGGTCCCGATTCCAGGCTGCGTGTTTTTGTGTGTAATCACAGGATGTAGTGTTACAGAGTTTTATCTTCCAGAGATATTTAGTATATTTTATTTTTATTTTATTTTATTAAATTTCTATGCCGCCCTTCTCCCGAAGGACTCAGGGCGGTGAACAGCCAAAAGATAAAACACAGAAATACAAAATTTAAAATAGATTAAAACAGATTAAACAATTTGGCTAAATTTTAAAATATCCCATAATTAAACAAATTAAAATTAGTATTTAAAATTTAAATTTTAAAATTTTAAAAGGGAGAAGATTTAGGCCAGGCCAGCTTGATGAAATAAAAACGTTTTAAGCGCGCGACGGAAGGTGCGCAGATCCGGGATTCTCCGTATCTCCGGGGGGAGCTCGTTCCAGATCGTAGGTGCCCCCACAGAGAAGGCTCTCCCCCTAGGGGCCGCCAGTCGACATTGTTTGGTCGACGGCCAAAGTATAGGCCAGGTGTCTGCAACCTGCGGCTCCAGAGCCACATGCGGCTCCTTGGGCCCTCTGCTGTGGCTCCCTGTTGGAAGATCCCACCACTGGCTGGCCCCACCCCTTGCCTCCCAGGCACTCTTCGCCTAGCCTGAGGAGGTAAGGGCAATGGCGGGGGATGGAGAAGGGGGATGGAGAAGCGGCCAGGGCAGAGACAGAGAGATACAGAGAGAGGGGGAGAGAGAGAGACATAGAGAGATACAGAGAGAGAGGGAGAGCAGGGGAGAGAGGGAAGGAGGGGAGAGAGAGATACGTCAAAAGGATTTTGTGGTTCCCGGTGTTTTTTAACAACTGGTTCTCTGCCCTAATGACCGGCTGGTTAGGTGTGGCTAGGAGTCATGTGACCGGTGGAAGTGAGTGACATTGAGTTGGCCACGCCCACCCAGGTTTTGTGGCTCCCGGTGTTCTCTTTTCTGTGGGAAACGGGTCCAAATGGCTCTTTGAGTGTTTAAGGTTGCAGACCCCTGGTATAGGCAGTCCTGGACTTACAACAGGATGTTTAGTGACCGTTCGAAGTTACAACGGCCCTTGAAAAAGTGACTTATGACCATGAGCTGTGGTGGCGCAGTGGTTAGAATGCAGTATTGCAGGCTAATTCAACTCACTGCCAGCAGTTCGAATCTCATCAGCTCAGGGTTGACTCAGCCTTTCATCCTTCCGAGGTCGGTAAAATGAGGACCCAGATTGTTGGGGGTAAATACGCTGACTCTGTAAACCGCTTAGAGAGGGCTGTAAAAGCACTGTGAAGCAGTATATAAGTCTAAGTGCTATTGTTAATGCTATTTTTCACACTTATGACCATTGCAGCATCCCCGTGGTCATGTGATTTAAATTCGGATCCTTGGCAATTGGTACATATGTATGCAGTGTCCTGGCATCATTTAATCCCCTTTTGTGACCTCTGGACAAGCAAAGTCAATGGGGAAGCCGGATTCCCTTACCCAACCGTGTTGCTAACTTAATGACTGCAGGGATTCACTTCATAACACTGGCAAGACAAGTCATAAAACGAGGCAAAACTCACGTAACCAATTTCTCGCTCGGCAATATAAATTTTGGACTCAATTCTGGTCGTACGTCGAGGATGTACCTGCATGCATTTCATTTCAGGCTGCATGAAATGAAATGCATATTGCAGGTCGCCTCTGCCCACAGCCAGGAGTTTGATCCTAACTGGCTCAAGGTTGACTTGGCCTTCCATCCTTCCGAGCAGTGGTGGGTTGCCCCCGGTTCGTACTGGTTCTATAGAACTGGTAGTAAAACCGACGGGAGGCTCTGCCCACCGACCCCGACGTCATCAAAACGCTTCTGCGCATGCTCAGAAGAGCACACACGTGCGGCCTCGCTGCGAACCGGTAGTAAAGGTAAGTAGTAAGATTTTGGTTACCACCTTTAAAGCGCTCCATGGCTTAGGACCTGGGTACTTGCGGGACCGCCTACTACCACCAATAGCCTCCCACCGGCCGGTACGCTCCCATAGAGAGGGGCTCCTCCGGGTGCCATCAGCCAAACAATGCCGACTGGCGGCCCCCAGGGGGAGAGCCTTCTCTGTGGGAGCACCTACTATCTGGAACGAGCTCCCCCCAGTAATACGGAGGATCCCGGATCTGCGCACCTTCCGTCGCGCTTTAAAGACCTTACTATTTCACCAGGCGGGCCTGGCCTAATTTTCTCCCTCTTTTATAAAAGATTTTTAATTTTCAAATATCTTTTAGTATTTTATACATTCAATTTTAAATTGGTTTTAAAAGTTTGGGGTTTTAAATTTGTCGGGGCCAAAATTATTTAATTTGATTTTATTCTACTTTTAAATTTTGTATGTATGTGTTTTATTGTTTGGCTGTGCACCGCCCTGAGTCCTTCGGGAGTAGGGCGGTATAGAAATCAAATCAAATCAAATAAATAAAATAAATAAATAAAAGATTGTTGGGGGCAATATGCTGACTCTGTAAACCGCTTAGAGAGGGCTGTAAAAGCACTGTGAAGCGGTATATAAGTCTAAGTGCTACTGCTACTGCTACTGCTATTGCATTTTGGCAAAACCATGGGATGCCGTACATGGCTGTACTTGCAGTCCGTTTGCCGAGCATCTAAAGTACAGGTAGTCCTTGACTTACGACAGTTCATTTAGTGACCGTTTGAAGTTGCGGCGGCACCGAAAATAGTGACTTATGACCATTTTTCACACCTATGACCGCTGCAGCATCTCCCCATGATTTAAAATTCGGGTGATTGACCACTAACTCATATTTATGACGGGAGCAGTCTCCTGGGGGGGTCATATGAGCCCCTTTTGCGACCTTCTAACAAGCCAAGTCAAGTCACTTAATAAGCGTGTTCCTAATTCAACAACTACATCGATTCGCTTAACGAATGTGGTGAGAAAAGTCGTAAAATGGGGCAAAATTCACTTAACACTTTTCTCGCTTAGCAACATCAGGTTTGGACTTAATTGTGGACGTAAATTGAGGACTGCCTATACAGTCACGTAACCACGAGAACCCTCCCTCTGTCGGAATTTCAAAATCTGGATTGCAACTACTCCCTTATAACTTTTGAATTATCGCTATATGACCAGTCGTAAGTCAAGGACTCCCTGTATTTCAATAATAAATAAATGAATTTATTTCCAGGTTGCGTGCAATGTAAGATCACGCAAGCTTCTCTTTTTTGCTCCTCAGATTTTGTGGCATTGCTGATCGGGGGCTCAGATCCGAGGGCGGCTGCCACCAGTGCGGTGGCGAAAGCCAGATTCACTCTCACACACTTGCATCTGATCTTCTCCATCAACTATGAAAGGTGGGTGAGCCTCAATCGTGTCTCCATCTGATGTCTTAGTGGACAACCAGCTAAATACGAGCCAACAGTGTGCGGCGGCAGACAAAAAAGCCAATGCAATCCTAAATTGCGTTAACAGAGGGATACAATCAGAGGTGAAATGCTACCGGTTCAGGCCGGTTCTCCCAAACCGGCATTTCCAATGATCAGCTGGGCGACGATCAGCTGTGACATGCAATGTATATTAGCTAGAATCGTCAGATTTTCTAGCTAATCTAAATCGCGCGGCACGGTGGATTCCCCCCCCCTCGCTGTTCTACTTACCTTTGCAGACTTGGAAGGCTTCAAAATGTTCCTTTTTTAGCACTGCACGGGCGCGCCTCAGGTGCGCATGCGTGCAAAGTGTGCATGCATGCGGAAAGCGCGCGCTCAGTAGCAGACTCACAGAACCGGTAGCAGACTTCAGAGGATTTCACCACTGGATACAATCAAGATCAAGTGAGGTACTAATACCCAGTGGTGAAATGTAAAATTTGTTACTACCGGTTCTGTGGGCGTGGCTTGGTGGCGGTAGGGTAATGTGACTGGGTGGGCGTGGCCAACTTTTTTTTTTTTTTACTTTTACTTTTAAAAGCATTTTTTCGGCCAAAGAAAAAATGCTTTTAAAAGTAAAAAAAAAAGTTCGCACAGCTCAGCTGGGCATTGGGGGGGCAGGGATTTTTGCTACCAGTTCTCCGAACCACCCGCTGCCATTGCTACTGGATTGGGCGATCCGGTCCAAACCGGGAGCGTTTCACCCTGGAGTAAGAATTTCCCATAAGAGGCCAGACTCAACCAGTGACGTTCAAGACAAACCAAAGAATCGTAAAATGCATGTGTTGGAAGGGACTTCAGAGGTAATCTAGTTGAACCCTCTGGGTCAGTGTAGGGATCTCCATGAGGATCCATGAACGGTGTCCACCCAGCTCTGGTTTTAACAACTTCAGCAAGGGAGAAGCCATCCATGGGATGTCCAACCTTGGTAACTTTAAGACCTCAACTGCCAAAATTCCCCAGCTGGCCATACTTGGCAGAATACATGAACTTATCCATGTATATAAAAGCCAAATACCATTCACTCACCACGAAATCTCCAGAACCGTAAAACCTACAAACTTGAAATTTGGCACGTATGTTCCTCATGGCTTCTAGGTGCTCGCTAAGAAAGGATTTTTTGAAATGACCATCAGATCATTAGTATTTCATTTACAGTATTATATATTCACACGCTCTGATGCTAAGGAGTTAGATGTTCTACTCCCCCTCCCCATCTGAAAAGAACTCTGTTCCAACTGCCAGTTGCCTTATATTAACATGCTCTGATGCTACCCCTTCGCTAAACTGGACGTGGGCCTGGCCAGCATGTGACTCATCCGGGTTGGGACATTCTACTCCCCCTCCCCCTCTTTTCTAACTGCCAGTTGCCTTATATTAACACGCTCTGATGCTACAGAGTTACCCATTCTACATTAAGTGTCAGACTTCTAAGTGTCAATTTATCAAGCCCAATCACATAGTTTCTTAGCGAAGCACCCAGCTAGTCCATGATAAGATAAATGCCAAACTCTTCCTTGGGTTTCAGTACAGCTACTATCCAGAGGTGGGTTTCAGCAGGTTCTGACCAGTTCTGGAGAACCGGTAGCAGAAATTTTGAATAGTTCGGAGAATCGGTAAATACTACCTCTGACTGATCCCGCCCCCATCTATTCTCTGCATCCTGAGTCGCAACTGATCGGAAGGAAATGGGGATTTTGCAGCAACCTTCCCCTGCCATGCCCACCAAGCCACGCCCACCAAGCCATGCCACTCCCACCAAGCCACACCCACAGAACCGGTAGTAAAAAAAATTTGAAACCCACCACTGCTACTATCCTCTCCACATCCCTTTCTTCGCCCTTGTACTCTGTAGTCCGTTTATGATAAGCAGCTGGTATTTCTCCAGTCACTTTACGAAACACCAGGCACCGGGGAATTCTAGCTTGGCTTTGCACCGGATTCATCCCTGGTCCAAAGCTCTCTCACGCAGTTAGGATGACGGAATACAATTTGGCAAGCCAGGAGGGAGGAGCGAGGGGAACGGAGAGGTTCATGGTCCCACGAACAGTTTGGAGGCTTTATCGTCCCACCCTCTGCATACTCAAGTCTTTCTCCAAATAAAATGGGGTGTTTTTTGGTGGAGCTTTCTCTATCTGTCTTGTGCATGGCTGGGGAAGCAGAAGGAGAGAGGGGGGGAGTACCGATGTTGATTGATTACCCTTCCCTCCTGCAATTGCAAAATCTGCTTGCTGCATGAACTGCGAGGCACCCAGCCCCTTCGGTGAAAGGACACCTCCCCCCTCTCCTCTGTTTTTTTCCAACCCTTTGCATAGCCGAGAGATGAGTAATTTCCAAATGTGTGCTCTGATTCCCCCAAAACAGCCTTCGTGGTTGTTATGATTCCCGGCAAGGCCAAAAGCATGACAGCTTCTCAACCCTGGAGAAGCCAAGATGCTCCCTCTGCCTTTGGGGGGGGGGGGAGGAAGGGGGGATGGGAGGGAGAGAAGCGTGGAAAGGAATTGTTTTTGGCTGCCAAAAGCACCGTTTCCTTTATTTATGTAAAGATTTGCAAGGGGTGGGGGGTTGGTGAGCACGAGGGAGGGCTGTTTGTTCTTAACTTTTTTTTTTTAGCAGCAAATTGGGCCTCTCTGAAAGTGCACCCTTTTTTTTATTATAACCCTGTTTCCCCGAAAATAAGACCCAGCCAGAAAATAAGCCCTAGCATGATTTTTCAGGATGCTCTTAATATAAGCCCTACCCCCAAAATAAGCCCCAGTTAAGATTGTCAGCCAGATGGGTGCATTTAGTACTGTATTTCCCCCCCCCCAAATAAGACCTAACCAGAAAAGAAGCCCTAATGCGTCTTTTGGAGTAAAAATTAATATAAGACCTGGTCTTATTTTCGGAGAAACACGGTATTGATAAAATTGCTTTTATTTCAAAGCGAGATGGGAAGTCACCGTGAAAATTCAGTGTCCCGCTGAATATTTTTGAAAAGAAGCTTTACAAAATTAACTTTGGTGAACGACAGTATAACTGCAGTTGGGACCAACATTTCCATCGCTAAGTAGGTGGTTGGTTGTTAAGGGAGGGCCATGCCCAATGTTATGACCATTTTTGCCAAGGTCGTTAAGCGTTAAGTATTATATATTCACACGCTCTGATGCTAAGGAGTTAGATGTTCTACTCCCCCTCCCCACCTGAAAAGAACTCTGTTCCAACTGCCAGTTGCCAGTTGCCTTATATTAAGGCATCACCTCATTGTTAAGCAAATCTGGCTTCCCCCATTGATTTAGCTTATCCGAAGCCCCTGGGAAATTGGTAAATGCTGGTCACATGCCCTCAGGAACCTACAACGGTTGTAACTACATGCCGGTTGCTGAGGGCCCAAATTTTGATCACGTGACTGTGGGTTTGCTGCAACGGTCATAATGGCGAGGACTGATAATAAGCCACTGTTTTCCATACTGGTATAACTTTTTAATACTGTTATTAAATGAATCGTCGTAAGTTGAGGTGTTCTGACCTCAGTATGGTAGGCAGATACTAGCAGTAACACCTTCTGATGTTCAGATGGCTAGCTAGAGAAACCACAGGTAGTCCTCAACTTACAACAGTTCATTTAGTGACGGGTCAAAGTTACAACTGCACCGAAAAAGGTGATTTATGACCGTTCCAGTATCCCCACGGTCACTGTAATTTATATTCCGATTGACTCACATTTATGACGATTTGCAGTGTTTCAGAGTCATGTGATCCCCTTTTGTGACCTTCTGAGGAGCAAAGTCAATGGGGCACACCAAATTCACTTAACAACCGTGTTGTTCATTTAAGAACTGCAGTGATTCACTTAACAAAAGTGGCAAGAAAAGTCGTAAAATGAGGCGAAATTCACTGGACCAATTTCTCATTTAGCAACAAAGTTTTGGGCTCAGTTGTGGTCATAAATTGAGGACTATTTAGAATCTCAGTTTTTGGAAAGTGACTTCAACACCTGGAAGTCCTTTCTTGATGGTGAGTACCATTTCAGGAAATATATATATATGTAGGTCTTTGGTTATTCGGGTTTTCTCCTGCGTAAAATTGGAAGTGTCTTGGCAACGTTTCGACAAAGTCTCATTCGTCATCTTCAGGCTGGTGTTTTCGGCTTCGTGCATGAAACATCGCCAAGACACTTCCAATTTTACGCGGGAGAAAACCCGAATAACCAAAGACCTACATACAAATACCCGCGAAGTTCCAAATTCTACTCATATCCTCTGTTTCTTGCCTAGGCTGAGCCAACCAATCCGTGTCCGTTTCTTGGAGCCAGATGGGACGGTCCTTTTCGAACATCCTATACAACAGGACACCATCTTCCAAGATGGTATGGTAAGTGGACCACAATCGATCAGCATAGCCTTGGAAGGGACCTCAGAGGTCTTCTAGTCCAACACCATGCTCAAGCACCGTTTCAGACAGATGGCTGTTCAGTCTCTTCTTAAAAACCACCAGTGATGGAGCACCTACAACAGAGGTCTTCAAACTCGGCAGCTTTAAGACTTGTGGACTTCAACTCCCAGAATTCTCCAGCCAGCTATCCACAAGTCTTAAAGCTGCCAAGTTTGGAGACCCCTGCCCTACAACGTCTGGAGGCAAGCTGTTCACAACACAATTGGACTTTCTTGGTTTTTTTCCTTGAAAACATTTCCGTAGAACTGAAGAAGCTTCTTGAATGAGAAGCTAAATGTCTTCAAGGAAAAAAAAGCAAAACAAGAAAGCGCAGTTGCTTTTTGGAAGAAGCTCTTTTGGGACAACCATGACCTGCATGATTGAGAATCTCCATCGACATTAAGGAAATGGGGCTGTTGGCACTGTGAAGTATGAATCGGAATAGCGCTGGAAGAGACCTTGGAGGTCTTCTAGTCCAGCCCCTTGCTTACGTACCTTTCGTCGCGCCCTAAAAACATTATTATTCCAACAAGCAGGGCTGGCCTAAATAATAATAACATTTTACTATTTTAAATGGGGTGTTTTATTAGAGTTTTTTTGGCCAATTTATTTGTTTTAAATTGCTTTTAATTTGTATATTGTCATGGTTTTATTTTTGGCTGTACACCACCCTGAGTCCTTCGGGAGAAGGGCGGTATAGAAATTCAACAAATTAAAATAAAATAAAATAAATAAACAAGAGACTCTATACCAAGCAGGGTGGATAAAAATCAATGATTTTTTTAAAAAAAAAATCAAAAAAATCAGATTTTTTTAATTTAAATCGGATTTTTTTTTATTTTTATCGAATTTATTTTAATAAAAAACTTTTGGGGTAAAAGTCTATCGTAAGATAGTTTTCTATTTAAGATACATAAATAGTTTATTCAGCATGAAATGGAGCTTAGTTATGTAGCATGAGGCTGTATATTCTGCAACACTGGGACTATCGGTGAGTCAACAGTGGGTCAAAGGAGTAGCAGAGATGACAGTTGCTCTTTAAAATTATGATTTAAATCGAGTTGATTTAAATCAAGCCTTTTTACTAGTGATTTAAATCATGATTTAAATTGTGATTTAAATCAACTCGATTTAAATCAAATCCACCCTGATACCAGGGGTGTCAAACTCGATTTCATTGAAGGCTGCATCAGGGTTGTGTTTGACCTGGGGGGCCGGGAGAGCGTGGCCAGCCCGACGTCAACTCGTGCCGGGGGCACCTGTGGTGGGCTGGGGTGGGAATCCACTTTTGCTAGTAGTTTGTTTTGCTAGCACTCTGCCAGTGAAAACAGATGTCGAGGGGCCATGTGCGCCCTCCCCCTAGGCTCCATTTTTAGCTGTGACTGCCTCTTACAGCTCTCTGCCAGTGAAAATGACACCGAGGGGTGGCGGGGTGGGCCTGCCGGGGCGGCCATGCTCGGGAGGATCACGCATGCCCGCCCCCCGGCTCCATTTTCACATCGCGGGCCGGTCCTTCGCTGTTTCCAGGTCAGCCCCGCAGGCCAGATCTAAGCACCCCGCAGGTTTTAAGTTTGATACCCCTGGCTCTATACCATTTCAGACAAGTGACTGTCCAATCTCTTCTTAAAATCCTCCAATGATGAAGCACCCATGACTTCTGATGGCATGCTTTTCCATTGGTTAATTGTTCTCACTGTCCGGGAGTTTCTCCTTAATTCAAGGACATATGAATTCCTGCCCTTCAATGAATTAACGAATTAACTAATTAACTAATTAACTAATTAACTAATTAACTAACTAACTAATTAACTAACTAACTAACTAATTAACTAATTCAATAAGGACAATTCCTTAATACAAGAACACATTGTGTTTGCATCCCTTCTCTTGTGATTGAATCCCTGCATTACTTGAGCATCCTAGCAAAGACTCTAGGGTTAGAAATATTTATAACAGATTTGCATTATGAATTGATTTATGGGAGGAGCTCAGTGTGAAATCCAGCAGGTTCTGACAGGTTCTAGAGAACTGGCAGCGGAAATTTTGAGAAGTTCGGAGAACCGGTAGCGGAAATTTTGAGTAGTTCGGAGAACCGGTAGCGGTAATTTTGAGTAGTTCAGAGAACTGGCAAATACCACCTCTGGCTGGCCCCCAAGTGGGGTGGGAATGGAGATTTTGCAGTATCCTTCCCCTGCCACGCCCACCAAGCCACGCCCACAGAACTGGTAGGGAAAAATTTTGGATTTCCTCCCTGGAGGAGCTAGTATACAAAAGACTATACAGATCATCCTCAACCTTCAACCACAATTGAGCCCAAAATTTATGTTGGTAAGCAAGACAATTGTTAAATGAATCCCTGTGGTTGTTAGTCACACAGTTGTAAAATAACTTGCAATCATTTGTTTAGTGACTGTTCAAAGTTTATACCGGCACTGAAAAAAGTGACCGATGACTGTATTTCATACTTACGACCGTTGTATCATCCCCACAGTCACATGATCAAAAGTCGGACGCTTGGCAACTGACTCATACTTATGACGGTCACAGCTTCCCAGGGTCATGTGATTCCCCCTTTGGCGACCTTCTGACGAGCAAAGTCAATAGGGAAGCCAGATTCACTTAACAACCTGGTTACTAACTTAAAACAACTGCAGTGATTCACCTAACAACTGTGGCAAGAAAGGGCATAACATGGGGCCACTTAACAACTGTCGTGCTTAACAATAGAAATTGAGCCGTAAATCGAGGACTACCTGTAATTCTTTTTTGAAGTCAGTCGCAGTAGAACGGTGGGTTAGCAACTTTTGAGATTTGCTAATTCTGAATATCTCTGCTTACGTCATCCATTGCTTACACATTTGTACAACCGTATTGTTATTGTCTCCTCCTTCTGCAAAATGTAGAAATGTAAGTTCGTCCTTTTGTCTGTGGGAGCTCTTCCCATTATTTTCCAGAGGGAATTCCTCTACTGCATATTGCAGTGCAATATATAAACCTCGATTATTGGTTTGGGGGGCCCTAGCAGAGGTGGGTTTCAGCAGGTTCTGACCAGTTCTGGAGAACCGGTAGCAGAAATTTTGAGTAGTTCAGAGAACCAGTAGTGAAAATTCTGACTGGCCCCGCCCCCATCCATTCTCTGCCTCCCGAGTCCCAGCTGATCGGGAGGAAATGGGGATTTTGCAGTATCCTTCCCCTGGAGTGGGATGGAAATGGAGATTTCCATTTCCAGAATGCAGCCGCGTGGGTGATTACGGGAGCGACATGGCGCTCCCATGTGACACCTCTCCTGCGCGAGCTGCACTGGTTCCCGGTGGTCTTCTGGGTGCTCTTCAAAGTGTTGGTTCTCACCTTTAAAGCGCTCCATGGCTTAGGGCCAGGGTATTTACGAGACCGCCTTCTGCTACCGTTAACCTCCCACCGGCCAATACGCTCTCACAGAGAGGGCCTCCTCAGGGTGCCGTCGGTCAAGCAATGTCGGCTGGCGGCCCCCAGGGGGAGAGCCTTCACTGTGGGGGCACCCGCCCTCTGGAATGAGCTTCCTCCCGGAATACGACTGATCCCGGATCTCCCCACTTTCTGTAAGGCCCTGAAGACGTTTTTATTTCAGCAAGCCGGCCTGGCCTGAATAGGTTTTTTATGGGTTAGTTTTTAATTGTATAGCTTTGGGGTTTTAAATTGGGGGCCGATTGATTTAATTTATTTTAGCTATCTTAACTTTTATATTGTATGTATTTTAATTTCGGCTGTTCACTGCCCTGAGTCCCTAGGGGGAGAAGGGCGGTATATAAATTCAAATATAAATAAATAAAATAAAAATTTTACAGTATTCTTCCCCTGTCACGCCCACCAAGCCACGCCCACCAAGCCACACCTACAGAACCGGTAGTAAAAAAATTTGAAACCCACCACTGGGCCCTAGGTATCCATCCACCTCTTCTTCTTTTCTAGATCTGTGGCATGTGGCGGAATTTGCAGAAGGCTTCCATCCGGCTCTTGAAAATGGATCAGATGCGCATAACCCTAATCACCCAGACTCATCCTGCAGGGGAGGTTCAAGGCCAGATTGTCAAGCATCGGGCCCTCTTTGCAGGTAATCTATGGTTTAGGTAACCAGGATTATCCCGGGGAACTTTTTCAAGTCTGGGAAGTTTTTAACTTTCCATTTCACATGTCACATTGGTGGTGGGGGTAATATGACTAAGTGGGCGTGGCCAACTTTTTTTTTTTTTAACTTTTAAAACCATTTTTTCTACAACCTCTTTGGCTGAATCAGGCTGACTTGCCTGATCGGCAGAGGCTTTCTTTTTTTTTTTAAAGCCTCTGATGATCCTAGCTGACTTGCCTGATCAGCAGAGGCTTTCTTTCTTTTTTTTTTAAAGCCTCTGACGATCCCAGCTGACTTGCCTGATCAGCAGAGGCTTTCTTTTTTTTTTAAAGCCTCTGACGATCCCAGCTGACTTGCCTGATCAGCAGAGGCTTTCTTTTTTTTTTTTAAAGCCTCTGACGATCCCAGCTGAGCCACGCGATCATCAGAGGCTTTTATTTTTTACTTTTAAAAGCATTTTTTCAGCCAAAGAGGTTGTAGAAAAAATGCTTTTAAAAATAAAAAAAAGGCCTCTGATGATTGATCACGGCTCAGCTGGGCAATGGGGGGGGCAGGGATTTTTGCTACCGGTTCTCCGAACCACCCACCTCCATCATTACCGGATCAAGCAATCCGGTCCGAACTGGGAGCATTTCACCCCTGGTTGAACTTAACCTCCTCTGGCTTCATGGCTTTTCTTTTCTTCCAGGTATTGAACTACAACTCACAGAATTTCCAGTAGTTTGGGATCTGGCTGTTAAGTATCCTTGTAGTTCAAGACATGCGATGGGACCTACAATGATGAAGGCCATGTTTGAACGTTGAAATTTAGGGTGTAGATTTGATTTGATTGCAAGCTCACAAGATGTAGACCAGGGGTATATCCAACCCTGGCAACTTTAAGACTTGTGGACTTCAACTCCCAGAATTCCCCAGCCAGCCATGCTGGGGAATTGTGGGAGTTTAAGTCCACAAGTCTTACAGTTGCCAAGGTTGAATATCCCTGCTGTAGAGATGGCAGTGAAAAAATAAGAAACAAAGAAATATGCGAGAAAGAAACTCAAAATTGCCTTGGCTTCCCTGACTTTAGTATAAAAGAGAAAGAGAAAAAGAAATGCTGCTAGGTTTTAAAAATTTAATATATTAATACTATAGCAATAATGTAGAATTTTAATATTTCATGTCATGTCTTTTTCCTCACCTGGTTTGTCCTGTGGGCTGACATGAGTTTATTTTGTCTCACAAACTATTTTATAAATCTCAGAACACGGGAATTATATATATTAGTTATATATGACACCCTGAACCCTCAAAAAAAAAAAAAAAAAAAAGAGAGAGAGAGAGAGAGAGAAAATAAGAAATGATGGTGTCTATAATCCCAATTTCTAATTACCTCCAGATACTAGCATCCTGTCAGTGTGTGAGAGAGTTGAGGGGTGTTTGGAAACTCAAACAGTATTTGCTGTGTGAGCAGGAAGGAGACAGGAAGGAGGCTGGGCATGGCTTAGCTCAACTGTTCTTTTAGTAAAGCTGTTTGCTGCTGTGAAAGTAAAACTGAAAGTGAAACTCCTCTCCTCTGCTTGTGTTTTGCATTTGGAACAGATTTCTTTTCAGGTGGGGAGGTGGAGTAGAACTCCTTAGCATCAGAGCATGTTAATAAGAATATAGGAAATATTAATGCTCTAATGGTCATTTCAAAAAATCTTAGTGAGCACCTAGAAGCCAAGAGGAACATATGTGGCAATTTCAAGTTTGTAGGCTTTACGGTTCTGGAGATTTCATGATTAATGTGTGAGTAGTTTTCGCTTTTATATATATAGATTTGAATTTGCCGCTGACCCCGTTAAAATAAAGGTCTTATTCTCTTCTGTTGTTCCAGAGACTTTCAGCGCCATCTTGACGTCCATGGACCCGACTCCCCTTAACATGGGCGGCATCGCTATGCTGACCCTGAGTGACACAGAGAACAATCTGCATTTTGTCCTTGTTACTAAGGGGTTTCTGGAGCCAGCAGACAAAAGTGAGCAAGGCCAAAGGGAAGCAACGAGTCACGACTGAAAAAATTCTCTCGGCCAGTTAGTTAAGATTAAACCAGTCCAGTCCAGTGGGTTACAGCCAGAGTTTTGCATGGGATATGTCCCAGAGATGGTTAAAGACCAAATGTGAATTATAGAATAGAATAGAATAGAATAGAATAGAATAGAATAGAATAGAATAGAATAGAATAGAATAGAATAGAATAGAAGAAAATGAGTAGAATGGAATGGAATGGAATGGAATGGAATAGAACAGAACAGAACAGAACAGAACAGAACAGAACAGAACAGAACAGAATAGAATGAGTAGAATGGAATGGAATGGAATGGAATGGAATGGAATAGAATGGGATAGAATAGAATAGAATAGAATAGAATAGAATAGAATAGAATAGAATAGAATAGAATAGAATAGAATAGAATAGAATAGAATAGAATAGAATAGAATAGAATAGAATAGAAGAAAATGAGTAGAATGGAATGGAATGGAATGGAATGGAACAGAACAGAACAGAACAGAACAGAACAGAATGAGTAGAATGGAATGGAATGGAATGGAATAGAACAGAACAGAACAGAACAGAACAGAACAGAACAGAACAGAACAGAACAGAACAGAACAGAATAGAATAGAATAGTAAAAAAAAATTTCGGCACAGACATAATTCAAACAGTCCTTAAAGGGATGATTTTAAGTCCAGGACTACCCGTATAGCGTGAATCATCTCTCCGCTTTCTTACAGAATCTGATCGGATCCCTCTAAGGGTGCAAATCCTACATCAGGACAATGTCCTCAGGCAGGTTCTGGCTAATGTCACCTTACAGGTAAGCCGACATTTTAAAAACCCTGCTTTGAGTGACTTTGGGAACACTTAATGAAGCTGCTGCTGTTGGCTTGCTTGCTTTCGCTGTCATTTTCCCAGGACTCCGATTTTGCAGAGGTGCTGATGGAATTGGGGGCTCAGGAGATGGACTGGCTGGCACAAGGACAGCTGAGGATGACCGCAGAGGTGGACGGTGGAGCCCGTCAGAAGTTAGCTGGGTTTATCACAGTCCGGAGAAGCTGTGACAGTGAGTGACAGTGTGGGGTCCCTGTGACTTATTCATCCTGGCTACTCTTCCCCAGGGGTGAAATGTAAAATTTGTTACTACCGGTTCTGTGGGCGTGGCTTGGTGGGTGGTGGGGGTAATATGACTGAGTGGGCATGGCCAACTTTTTTTTTTTAACTTTTAAAACAATTTTTTCTACAACCTCTTCGGCTGAAGAGGTTGTAAAAAAATGCTTTTAAAGCCTCTGACGATCCCAGCTGATTTGCCTGATCAGCAGAGACTTTCTTTTTTTAAAAAAAGCCTCTGATGATCCCAGTTGAGCTGCGCGATCATCAGAGACTTTTTTACTTTTAAAAGCATTTTTCAGCCAAAGAGGTTGTAGAAAAAATGCTTTTAAAAATAAAAAAAAAAAGCCTCTGATGATTGTGTGGCTCAGCTGGGCAATGGGGGGTGGGGGGCAGGGATTTTTGCTACCGGTTCTCCGAACCACCCGCCTCCATCGCTACTAGATCAGGCGATCCGGTCCAAACCGGGAGCATTTCACCCCTGCTCTTCCCCTTGCAGGGTTTCTGAGCTTTTGGCATTATTAGTCAGAAAAAAATATCACTTTGGTGCACTTCAAGTACTGGTAGTCCTTGACTTACAACCATTCATTTAGTGACTGTTCGAAGTTACACAGCACCACTGAAAAAAGTGACTTATGACTGTTTTTTCACACTTATGACTGTTGCAGCATCCCCTTGGTCGCGTGATCAAAATTTGGACGCTTGGCAACTGGCGTGTATTTATGACGGTTGCAGCGTCCCGGCGTCACGTAATCCCACTTTGCAACCTTCTGACAAAGCAAAGTTAATGGGGAAGCCGGATTCACTTAACTGCCATGTTTTTAATTTAAGAACTGCAACAATTCACTTCATAACTGTGGCAAAGGAAGGTCATAACATGGGGCAAACTTCACTTAACCCCGGTCTCGCTTAGGGACAGAAATTTTGGGCTCCATTGTGGTCCTAAATTGAGGACGACCTGTACAGTCACGTGATGTAACCATGAGAACCCTGCCCAATGGTGAAATGTAGAATTTGTTACTACCGGTTCTGTGGGCGTGGCTTGGTGGGGGGTAATGTCACTGGGTGGGTGTAGCCAACTTTTTTTAAAAAAAACTTTTAAAACCATTTTTTCTACAACTTCTTCGGCCGAAGAGGTTGTAAAAACAATGCTTTTAAAAGCCTCTGACGATCTGAGTTGCCTGATCGTCAGAGGTTTTTTTTTTTTTACTTTTAAAAACATTTTTTATACAACCTCTTCGGCCGAAGAGGTTGTAAAAAAAAAAACTTTTAAAAGCCTCTGACGATCAGGCAACTCAGCTGGGATCGTCAGAGGCTTTTAAAAGCATTTTTTTACAACCTCTTCGGCCGAAGAGGTTGTAGAAGAAATGCTTTTAAAAGCCTCTGATGATCCCAGCTGAGCCGCACGATCATCGGAGGCTTTTTTTTTTTTTTACTTTTAAAAGCATTTTTTCCTCCAAAGAGGTTGTATAAAACATGCTTTTAAAAATTAAAAAAAAAAGCCTCTGGTGATTGCGTGGCTCAGCTGGGCATGGAGGGAGCAGGGATTTTTGCTACCGGTTCTCTGAACCACCCGACATCATCGCTACCAGATCGGGCAATCCGGTCCGAACCGGGAGCATTTCACCCCTGACCCTGCCTCTGTCAGAATTTCAAATCTGGGTTGTAACTACCCTACACATAATTGTAAGATATGTGAACTTCAACTCCCAGGAATCCCCAGTCAGTATGCTCACCTATGTTGTCATCCTAAAAACATCATTTCCCTCTCCCTCTTCTCTCTCTCTCTCTCTCTCTCTCTCTCTCTCCCTCTCCCTCTCCCTCTCCCTCTTTCTCTTCCAGCCATACAGAGTGTGCTTTGTGGAGCCAACGCCTTGATACCCACTCACACAGGGGCAGTGGGCTCTGCCAAGATTGTGCTACATGAAAATGGGACGTGGGAATACCAGGTAGGAGGCAGTGGTGAAATCTAAAATTTGTTACTACCAGTTCTGTGGGCGTGGCTTGGTGGGGGGTAATGTGACTGGGTGGGCATGGCCAATTTCTTTTTCTTTTTACTTTTAAAACCATTTTTTCTACAACCTAGGTTGTACAAAAATGCTTTCAAAAGGCTCTGACGATCCCAGCTGAGTTGCCTGATCGGCAGAGGCTTTTTTTCTTTTAAATGCCTCTGACGATCAGACAACTCAGCTTGGATCGTCAGAGGCTTTTAAAAGAAAAAAAGCCTCTGACGATCAGGCAACTCAGCTGGGATCATCAGAGGCATTTAAAAGCATTGCTTTTAAAAGCCTTTGACGATCCCAGCTGAGCTGCGCGATCATCAGAGGCTTTTTTTTTTTTTTTTTTTTACTTTTAAAAGCATTTTTTCGGCCAAAGAGGTTGTAGAAAAAATGCTTTTAAAAGTAAAAAAAAAAGCCTCTGATGATTGTGCGGCTCAGCTGGGCATGGGGGGTGGGGTGGGGCAGGGATTTTTGCTACCAGTTCTCTGAACCACCCGCCTCCATCGCTACCGGATCAGGCGATCTGGTCCGAACCGGGAGCATTTCACCCCTGGTTGGAGGGGACTTTTGCTGACCTGGCTGATAGTTTGCACATGAGATCGTAGCAGGTGAGCACAATATAAGCCCCACAATTGCGTACAGCTCCCACATACCTTGATGTGGGTCCCTAGAGCTCTTCCTGATCTTGCTTCTGAATACAGGTAGTTTTCAATTTATAACCATTCCTTTATTGACTTTGAAGTTACAACGGCACTGAAAAAGAGGACGTCTGACCGTTTTTTTAGTCTTATGACCATCGCAAGCATCCCCATGGAAACGTGATCAAAATTTGGACGCTTGACAACCGGTTCATATTATTATGAACGGTTGCAGTTGTTCTGCCCCAGCTACGGACCCCAAAGAACGCAACACACACAAAGTCTGTACAAACCTTACTTTACTAAATTAAATCAGTCTTTTTCAAACAAAGGCTATTAATTAACTTTCTTAACAGCCTACAAGAATCCAGAGAATAAATAATTGTAATCTTACTATGGTTGGCAGAAAGCCCAGAAGCAATTTGCAGGAAACTGATAAGAGAACTAAGATCCAGACGCGAAGGAGAATGAACTAAAGTTGTTCCCTGCAAATTGCTTCAGTTGCTGTCCTTCCTTAAATAGGCTAAGGGAGTGGCCAATTAGCCCCAAGCCTTACTCTCAAGAAGACCTCCTCCTGAGGAGCCACTCCTGCCTTTTGGCAGCTCTGCGTGCCCGTGCATCGAGAAGAGGCTCCTCCTCTTCGTCCTCTTCACTTAAGGGAGCTTCTGGAGGTCCTGAAGGCCCTGGCTGAATCTCCGCCTCTGGCACCACATCTTCTCCAGCCTCCTCATTGTCTGACTCGAGTGCCAGCTGCACAGGCTGCTGGCGCAGCACCCTACCAGCCTCCTCGCTGTCTGAATCAGCTAATACTGCACAGGCCGCTGATGGGTCACAACAGCAGTGTCCCGGGATCTTGTGATCATCTTTTGCATGCCATAGGTTCACCATCAGAGGTATAGGGTTTCCTGCTTGAGCAGGGGGTTGGACTAAAAGACCTCCAAGCAGGGGTGGGCTTCAAAAAGTTTAGCAAGGGGTTCTCTACCCAGTTGCTGGGTGAGTGTGGGCATGGTGGGCGTGGCCTAGTCGGCCTCCTGCTCCACAGAGGGGGGTGCATTTTTGACCTCCCCAGGCTCCGGAGGCTTTCCTCGAGCCTCCAGGTGGGCGAAAACGGTCTCCCCAGGCTCCGGAGGCCCTCTGGAGGCTGGAAACGGGCCTGTTTCCGGCCTTCCCGAACTTCCGATAGGCCGGTTTTTCACCCTCCCCGAACCTCTGCGCATGCCCTGCACTTATCTGCATCCAAAATGGGTCAAGTGGGGACTCCTGGGAAGGGAAGGGAGGGTGGGTGGGGAGGAGTGGGCGGGGCCAGCCAGGTGTGGGATTTGGGGATTCTCCGAACTGCACAGAATCTTAGCTAGAGGTTCTCCCGAACCCCTGCGAACCCCCAGCAGTCCACCCCTGCCTCCAAGGTCTCTTCCAACTCTGTTATTCTTTTATACTGTTATTCAGTTAATGTGGCTTTGAACCAGGGGTGAAATCCAGCAGATTCTGACAGGTTCTGGAGAACCGGTAGCGGAAATTTTGAGCAGTTCGGAGAACCGGCAAATACCACCTCTGGCTAGTCCCAGAGTGGGGTGGGAATGGAGATTTTGCAATATCCTTCCCCCAGGAGTGGGGAGGGAATGGGACTTTTACAGTATCCTTCCCCTGGAGTGGGGTGGGAATGGGGATTTTGCAGTATCCTTCCCCTGTAGTGGGGAAGGGAATGGGGATTTTGCAGTATCCTTTCCCTGGAGTGGGGTGGGAATGGGGATTTTGCAGTATCCTTCCCCTGGAGTGGGGAGGGAATGGGGATTTTGCAGTATCCTTTCCCTGGAGTGGGGTGGGAATGGAGATTTTGCAGTATCCTTCCCCTGCCACACCTACCAAGCCACGCCCACCAAGCCACACCATGCCCACCAAGCCACGCCCACAGAACCGGTAGTAAAAAAAAAATTGGATTTCACCACTGCTTTGAACATTCATTTGGGACAATCTTCTGTCTAGATCCAGGTAGCCGGAACAGGAAGCGAGGTGATTGGCGTCACCTTGGAGACCAAACCCCGCCGACGAAATAAACGTAGCATTTTGTACGACATGACCCAAAGCTACAGGGATGGCATGGTGAGTGTTGGCTGGCAGAAGAGCCGGTGGACTTGGCGGATTGGAGATAGACAACCAACTTGGGGACAGCAAACACCCGAGACTTCAAAATGTGTGAAATGCATTGTTCCTCTTTGCCCGCGCTTGGAAATCACACTCGACAAAAAAACCAAGCCTTGTACATTTGCTTCTCTCTGCTGACACCCTTGTTATTTTCCAGGCCAGTGGCTCCTGGACACAAGCCAGCGGGCGCGATGCCCACATGCTGCTGCAGAACGAGCTCTTCTTAAATGTCGCCACCAAGGACTTTGAAGACGGAGAATTGCGCGGACAGATAAACTCCATGCTCTACAACGGACTCTTGGCCCGTTATCAAGGTACTCGCATGCAGAGTTTGTGAAATTGCTGAGCCGGATAATGGGGGAATCATCTGGTGGTTGTGGTGTGAACGAAGTTTTTCGTCCAGCTCGGGGAAGAGGGGGGGTGATGTCTCCAACAATCTTGGCAACCTTAATAAAATTTGTGGACTTCAACTCCCAGAATTCCTCAGCCAGGCCATAGTGACTGAAGAATTCTGGGAAATGGAAATCCACAACCTCAATTGGGGACTGCAAAGTCCCCAATCTCTGGGCTGCGGTCTAGTACCAGGCCATGGACCAGCCTGCCACTTGCATGGCCCAGTTTCCATCCTGCCCCAGGCTCCCTTGAAAAGCAGGAAGGAGGAATTGGTCCTCGCAAAACCTCTTTTATTTACACGACTGTGAATTCCTTTCGTTCACAGTCAGGAAGGTTTGTCCAAACAGTTTTTCAAAGGAATATTTATCAACACAGACCTTATCTCGCTTGGCAAGCTGCCATGTAACTTGTTTCCAAACGCAGAGTAAGGCCAAACTTGGCACAGAGTCTCTTAGAGTCACGAACAGAACTTTCCACTCTTGAAACGACCGAACGAACAAATTGTTTCCTGCAAAAGTCCCCTCCCCATTCGCTCCTCTTTTGTTTCCTATGGGAGGGGCCAATCATCTCCAAGGTGTGGCGTTACTCCCAAGTCGACCCTGCTTTCTTAGTTGTTCTTGTCTTCTGGCAGCTCTGCACATGCGCACACTGGGAATGGGTTCCAGCTGTTCCTCTGCCTCGCTGCTGTCTATCTCCCTCTCTGCCTCCGACGCAGAGCCCTCGTCCAGTCTTTATCCAGCCCCCAGGACTGGCCCATGTTCCTCCCCAACCTCCTCACTGTCTGACTCTGCTGCCAGCTCTGCTGGCTGGTGGCGGGCCACAACACTAAGCCACAAAGATGGGGACCACTGGTCCACAAGACTTGGCAACTTTAACACTTATAGACTTCAACTCCCAGAATTCCCAGAATTC